>NW_008653280.1:22812-48951 GCF_000695815.1 Acanthisitta chloris
GCCTTCTTGGCCCCCTGAGCACACTGCTGGCTCCAGGTCAGCTCCTTGTCTATCCAAGACTCTATCACCCATCATAAGGAGAATCCTATTCCTGGCAATTTCGGATCTACCATAACTACTATAGGCAGTAGACTATAATTTTACGGGAGCATCCCTGTCTGAAGACAGCATTCTCACGTTGAGGTGGGATGTTCATTCTAACTGTGTCATCTAACTACAAAGTCAAGTGAACGATGGTGAGTAGAGTGAACTGTACCACAGACAAAAATTTGGAAATAAATAGACATGGCACTTGTCGGAAACACATTGTTCATGCACTTAAATCAGCCCAGAATTTCTTAAGTAAATAAGTAGTGGTGATGAGCAGCATTAAAAATTACTGAAATGGAACAATTAGGTAGCAACACTGGAATTTCAATATAGTTAAGTGGAAATCAGAAAGGGACAAAGAAAACTAGCAGGAATTGGAAAGAAGAGCTTGTGCTTTGGGAGCAGAGACAAAGGTATTCATGGGAAGCAAAGGCTGAATACCCTTGGGAAAGGTCCTAATCAAAAGGAGATACTTTTAAAGAGAGGATTTTATGTCAGACTTACAATTTACAATTGCAACAAGATGAAACATTTTTCTTTAATAACAAAATAGTAACTGCACTTCCCCCCGACCCCTCTATGTGTTTATATATAAGAGGAGCTTGAAAACCTTTTGGGTTTTGTGGTTTTCACAACCTTCTTAAAGCTCCAAATATCAGATGTTAATTCCAGTTTGGCCGGAGGACATTTTTGCGGATGTACCTCCTGTACCTTAATTGAACTGATAAGAGAGAAGGGACTGAACATTTAATAATACATTCTTCCTTCAAAAAATTAATGAAACAAGAGTATGAAACATTAATGGAATTACTTCATATTAAACTATCCAGAGAAAGTGCTAAACATAAAGGGCCTCATCATTCAGGTGACTGTATAGGTTAAGAGCTCTGTTTGGATGGAAGGGGATTGGAGGAAATCTGAGCTCCCCTGGACATTGTTTCATCTCTAACCCCTACAAGGGGCTGAACTGCTACATCCACTTGTCTGAGGCCACACAAGGGTTCAAAACATCAAACTGAAGGCTAGTTCCTTGGAGCTGAGGGACTTCTCGGTGCAAGAGCTGAGCTGAGCAAGGAAAAGAGAGTGGACTAAAGGCAAAAGAGATGAGAGAGAAGAAAGGCACCAGAGCTGGCTCAGTGCTGTCTGATTTGAATATTTTGCAAGCAGAATTACTTGTGCTCAATGTGGATCATCTCTGTTAAAAGAGTTTGTGTTAGTGTTAAATATAAAGACACCCACAAGCTGGGGGATTCCTCTTTTGGCTGTAGAGATCCTAGAACCTTTGTAAAATCCTGATTCTTCTATGACTTCAGAAGCAACAGGATTTGTTTCATGCTAAGCTGATAATTTCTGTCACATGCACCACAAAAGACATCTGATGCTGGAAAGGTTCCTCCCTCTGATAGCCTCCACAGAAAGAGTTGGGTGGGCAATAGCAGCTTGATTTCTAGAAAATTTTCTTCCACTGCTGCTGAAGCAACAGCTGATGATTGAGGTTGGAATGTGAAGAAGTTGTAGCCAGTGTCTTTTGTGTTTAACAGTATTGTGACAATTCACAGATATACAAACTGCCAGGTACAAAAATAAACATTTTAAAGTTACTTCTTAAGAGCATTTTATGGAAAGGATGACTGTATTCCCTACCAGTTGCTTTGCAGGAAGCTGTTGGCTCAGGGAGACTGGCAGACAAGTGCTCTGCTGGTGCCAAAGCAGTGATTCTTTGCTTACATGGTTTGTTCTTGTCATTCTCCAAAGAACTCTCGACTTGTTTCACTTCCCAATGTTTTATTTAAATCTCAGTGACATGATGGAGCATGGGAAAAGACCTCCTATTTCATGGCTGAGCCTCTCAAATCTGCAAGCTCAAAGAGAATTGCAGAGTATTATGTGACCCTTGGCACTGACTGTTCTGTCAAAGCTTTGGCCACATATTGCCCAAGTGGTCAGTAATGAAGAGATCTCTGCCATGATTTCTGCAGTATTAGCAATGATGTGAAAATATTGCTCTCCCATTAAAAAAAATATAACAGAGAAACACACAACAACTTGGTTTTGTTTAAGACCTTTTCCGACTTCACTCCTCATGCTAATACGTTGGTGACAAATATTATTTTCCCAGATGACATTTGTGCAGTAGGTCTATAGGAAATGTCAGCCAGAGGAAAAAAAAAAAGCCTGCATTAATCTGCATTCTGAAAACCTTCTCATTATTTCTCATCCAAACCAGGGGCTTATTAATAAAAACATAGAATGCAAACAATAAAATAATGCAATTAAGTTAATATAAAGTTAAGGTCATTCAGGAATAGCAGAGAAAAAGCAGCACACCATATTTATTTGTGGGTATATGTTTCCTTTAAGAAAGATTAGTATTGGTTTTGTGCACAGGTTATAGTTAAGTTTTTATTGCTCAAATCATATGGTGAAAAAGCAAGGGATAAATTAAGGTGATTCCATGCTGTGGAACACTATACAGTGATAAATACAATGGAGTCTGTCAGGGATCATAGAATCATCATAGAATCATAGAATTTTAGGGGTTTGAAGGGACCTTAGAGATCATCTAGTCCAAATCCCCTGCCCTGGGCAGGGACACCTCCCACCAGAGCAGGTTGCTCAAGGCTCATCCAACCTGGCCTTGAACACTGCCAGGGTTGGGGCATCATCTTTTTGGATCCTTTCAAAATTTCCTTACGGGAACTGTCATAGGGCCAAAAAGGAAAGTTCAAAAATATCACCAAATGTCTGAAATTTTTTAAATGACTGAGGGTGATTTCTTAATCTCTTCAGAAGCTTAGGTTACATCTAAGGTTTGCAAGGAATTCTTCCCCACATTCTTGTTCTGAAATGGAGACAATGAGCAATCATTCCTTGAGCACTTTCTTCATACTAGTAATGATTATCCTGGCCTCCAGTTATTCCTCTTTTATCAGCTCTTTCTAATTTGTATCAGCCTTTCTCTTACAGAAACTGGTCCCTATCCTCAGTTGTCTAGATGATTATGCACAGATCCAAGGACAGACCCCCAGGGGGAATGTCATGGAGAACAGGGGAACTACATATACTGTACTAGTGGCCTAAAAGATTATGAATGTCCAGTATGTCTGTCCTGTCCATCCTTGTCTTAGGGATATAAAACTGTGCAGTTTCATCAGTGTGCTGGGCCAGAAACTGAAGCAGAGTATGACACATTACAGAGACTGTGCAGTTTTCTTTAGCAGGACAAATTACTGTAATCTGTTAAAGAGATTTTTCTTCATCTATTATTTTAAGAAGTAAGACTCAGAACATTCCTGATATCAAAATCAAAAGAGGGTCTAGGTCAAGAAGAAACATTTCAACTCTCTTATCACCCTCTCCAACTTCCTGACAGGAGGTTGGAGTCAGGTGGGGGTTGGTCTCTTCTCCCAGGCAACCAGCAGCAGGACAAGAGGGCACAGACTCAAGCTCTGCCAGGGGAGGGTTAGGTTGGAGATTAGGAAGAGATTTTTTAGGGAGAGAGTGCTCAGGCATTGGAATGTGCTGCCCAGGGAGGTGGTGGATTCCCCATCCCTGGAGGTTTTCAGGATGAGACTGGATGTGGCACTTAGTGCCATGGGCTAGTAACCACGGTAGGGTTGGACTTGGTGATCTTGGAGGTCTTTTCCTACCTGGTTGATTCTATGATTCTTAAAAACAACCCAATTTAAGCTTAGAACAGAAGACATCCAGTTCAAGATACTACACACATTATCCACTCAGGGAACCAGATGTGTGACCTGGATGGCCACTTAGAAGGAAGACTCCTCATAGTTTGGAAACTAGAAAGAAAGTAATTGCTCAGCAACTATTGACAGGACATTATTAATAATCTATGAGTAAATAACTTCAAATAAATTAGAACACACCTACATGGGACCAAGTGGCATTTATCTAAAGAGTGGAGGCCCTTTCTTAAGCAAAGGTGTAAAGCTCACACAGTCAGAAAACTTGAAGTAAAGAGTTTGGGAGAAAAACCTTTCATATAGCTAGGAATTTAATATATTTTAACCTTAATAAAATTAGTATCATTTAAAAATCAGATAATTTTACATTTAATCTTTAGTCTGTTTTAAAAGTAAACATGAATTTTGCAGGAATTAGCAACAGAGATCATACCTAAGGCAGATAATACAAGCTCTTTCTGTAACATGCTGCAGATGATGAGAAATAGTCTTAATTTTAAGCCATTTTCAGGGTGTTAGATGCTACAGCAGGGAACAATGAAGTAACAAGACACACTTTTCTCTGCCTTCCAAAGGGTCCCTCTTTATCTTCTGTGTCCTCCTCAGATCTGCTTGTCAGACCTGAATATAGCATTCTATTTTCAGCCCATCCTTTACACCCTGTTGCTCTTCCCCATCCTGAGAGTATTTTCATTCTAGCCTAATATTAAGGACTTTAGAGAGAGCATTTTGGATGTTGTACCAAATTGTAATCTGTTTCTCCTTAATTTGTTATTTTGTTGACATGCTGAAAGAATGTTGGAAATTATTTACAGGTATTTATAAAATGAATTACTCTTTTTTTAACATCCAAATAGACATTACTAGCAATGAAAACTCCTCCCTTAGGTACCAAACCATGAGCAACATGCCCAGGACATTTAAGACAGCTCAGAAAAGTACTTCAAAAGTCTATGTTCTACAAAGCCTATGTGAGCCTGACATAAAGAGTGATCTCTGCTGAGAAGAGGAAGAAAAGTGCTGGTTGTAATCGTGAGGGCAACGTGGCTCATAAAAACAAGTAAAGCAGAAGACACTGCGAGTTACTTACACGGAGTTCGCAAAGGTCCAAGTGTGCGTGTGATGCAAACCCCCAGTAGCTCCTCTGCTCCAGAGCCAAGGCAGCAATGTCAATAATGGACAGACAGTCCTACGTGTCTGAAAATCCACAGAAGAGAATGCTCTGAAGAGTCTTGACAAGCAGTGCCCTGGGAGTTACTTTGCTTTCAAGAGGCTGACTGCATTCTCTGTGCTTTTGGCAGCATCGCTAAAAAAAAAAAAAAAAAAAAAAAAAATGGATCTCAATTTTGTTTTCTATTGTTGAAAATTATTTCTGAAACCAGAAGAATATAGCTTCGCATCTGTTAGACAGGAACTACAGTGCTGGAAAGATCAAAAACTTATTTTGGCTGGTAAACTGAGCAAGCACAATATGGAAGTTAAAGAGAAAACATCTCTAGAAACTATTCTTTCAGGCATTAGATTTTGGGGAGTGCATGTCTCAGGGTAGAAGAAATTTAACATACTTTTCCATTAAGGTTTTTTCTTATACTTTTAAAATTCTCTGTGAATATTTTGGGGTAAATTCAAAATTAAACTCAAATTTGAAAAATATAATGAGCTTGTTTCTGTGATGTATCTTCCCCCACCCTTTTTTTTCTTTTTATCTGTTTCTGCTGTTGACAAAAAGTCAACAACTTTCAATGTAGTATTTTTCTAGTGTCACAAATGTGACCTTGATCACCCCTTCTTCTGTTAAGTCTTCAGAACATTCTTGTCACAGCCAGCCATGTTTTTCCAGAATAATACTAAACAACTTGAGAATGTATTCAGTCTTCAGTTCTAACTATATCTTTTTCTACTCCCTCTGATCAATCTGTCTTGAGTGCTGCTTTACCCTTGTGTATTGTTTTCTTTCCTGCCCATATTTCTGAAAAAGTCTATTTAGATAGTCTGTTTCATCAATTTTAACATCAAACTCGATCATTACCTGTTTTGCCTTAAAAAAAATATAAACTTCCTGGAATCCCATAACATCCTAACTTCAGAGCAGCTGTCTACCTAGGAAAATAAAGACATAACTTCATTATCATGTGTCAGCATCTCTGGTTAGTTAAACCTAACTAGCACAGGGAACAATAGGCCAACAAAGAAGATGCAGCACAAGCTTTGCAAGTCCTTGGAGACACTGCACTTAGCCATGGAAGGCCAGCAAAGCCCTTGATCTGGCCACATAAAATTGAGGAACTACTCATTAATGAGTAGTATTCTAGTCTGAAAACTTCTTTCTTCCTAATTGCATTTACTACATGCACTGTCTCTGCCACTGCTGCTCCCACCAACTGGCCTGAAACAAAAGCAGGAGCTGTGAGTGTGGTCAAATACCTTGATTATATTTATTTTGATCCCAAAACATCACATTGCAGTATCATAATTTTTTACTAAAACATTTTCTGCACTGTTTATGTCATATCACTTATTTATCCTCATAAGAGCATAACACCTGCCAAATCAAGCAGAAAGAGATGTCCTCTGTTTGCTATGACATGTCTCTCACCTATAAAAATGTACATAATATCTCAGGGCAGAATTACAGAATCATAGAATTTGAGGGTTGGAATGGAACTTAGAGGTCATCCAGCCCCAACCCCTGCCCTGGGCAGGGACACCTCCTCACTACATCAGGTTGCTCAAGGCTCATCCAACCTGGCTGTGAACACTGCCAGGGTTGGGGCAGCCACAGCCTCCCTGGGCAACCTGGAACAGTGTCTCACCACCCTCACAGCAAAAAACTTCCTTCTAATATCTAACCTAAGCTTTTTCTCCTTCAGTCTGAACCCATTACCCCTCGTCCTATCACTGCAGTTCCTAACACAGAGTCCCTCTCCAGCTCCTTGTAAGTCCTTCAGAGATTGAAAAGTTGCTCTCAGGTCTCCACACAACCTTCTCTTCTCCAGGCTCAACAGCCCCAACTCCCTCAGCCTGTCCTCATAGGTCTTATGACATGGTCTTCCCTGTTGGATGTTTCCTTCTCATGCTTCTACTGGTTTCCACTCTGAAATAGTTATGTGAAGTCTCTACCCCTTTTCAAAGCCAAATAGAATTCTGTGGTTGAGTACTAAGCTTTTTCTTTTTTCTTTTTTAATTTTCTATTTGTTGCTGCCTTTTAAAGTGCTATTCAAATCTGGAACACAGTGCAGTGATGAGCTGCTAGACTTATTATGTGCATATAAAACCACATATATATTTATATATGCTAATCCATTTAGAACACCCCTTATTTAGGAAATGTATTATTAATTATGATCTCAATAACTACAAAACAACTAAAAATCAGTGCATTATGATCCAATCTAAAAGTAAAAATACTGTATTTTAACTCTGAAGTATCTGTTTTGCTGGCTTTGTTTAGAGAATTATTCTGAAAATCTCATTAATTTCTTCTTTTTCTTTTACTATTTCCATGCTGTGTTAAAACAAGTGAAAAGAGGTGATAGGTCACATTCTCAGCTGGTAAAAAATGGCATAGCTAACTGAGAAATCCTTTCTGCTAGCTGAGAATCAAGACCCATGCTTCTAAACATTGCTCATCTACAATTTAGAAAATATTTTTAATTCAAAGAGGATAAGCCAAGGAAATTTGGAACTTATACAGAGAAAACTGTGAAGCATAGTGCCTGTAATTACAGAAATGAAGGTCAGATTCACAACTAATGTTAGTCTTTGCTAAGATAATTGATGTTCCTTCTAGACCAAAAAAAGAAAACCAACCCACAGGAGATTTTCTCTCTGCACTTTAGAATGGAGCCTGATACAATGCCACATGGGAGTTATTTTTTACAGCAGAATTCATACAAGAAATCATGTAGGAAATTCAGTGGAGATGGTGACATACTATGTTGAAGGTTGAAATAGTCAGACTAGAAGAGGATTTGTAAAGTAGTGGTGAGGGGACAAATCACATGTAATGCATTCAAAAAATATCTTGACAATTAGGAATAAATGAATTGAAGCTGAGCTGAAGTTTTAAACACAGAGAAGGTTCCAGTATGCAGAGAAGAAAATCACTGAAGGTTGGATTGATTTCAGTGGCATGAAATTTCGAAGTACAGAACACAAAATAACCTTTTAGGGAATAAATATGGAGAATGTTTCTGCAAGATCAAGTTAAGCTCCTGAGTGGGTTCAATTTTTAGAATTGGGGTTATGTAAATATCTAAAGCCTGGAAAAACTGCACAGCATTGGAAGGACACATTTTAGTGATAGCTTTGGAGGCACAGAGTCCAGGATATGTGGTACAAGAGCACAAGTTCCTTCTACACATAACAGGGTTCTGACTGGAATAAGCATTCAAGATATAGCACAAGAGGGCACAGACTCAAGCTCTGCCAGGGGAGGGTTAGGTTGGATATCAGGAAGAGATTTTTTACAGAGAGAGTGCTCAGCATTGGAATGTGCTGCCCAGGGAGGTGGTGGATTCCCCATCCCTGGAGGTTTTCAAGCTGAGACTGGATGTGGCACTTAGTGCCATGGGCTAGTGACCATGGTAGAGTTGGACTCGATGATCTTGGAGGTCTTTTCCAACCTAGTTGATTCTATGATCTTGGATGAAAAGGGATTTATCAGTATCACATTATTTATGCTTTGCTAAATCACCTTCAGCTTAGCTAATCTCATCTATGGCAGGAAGAAACAGGCTATGTCTGCATTTTCCAGCTTGTCTGATTTCCTCTGATACTCTGGCAGCTAACACCATGCCAAGACTATTGTAGGTCTTGCTTTGACTTATCTTTATCCCTGGAAAAAACAGGTCTGATGAACTGGGCTGAGCAGCAACATCTTTTCAGCTGCAAATCTGGCTACTGGCTTTGTGTGCTTGCTGGGATATTTTTTATCAATGTCATCATTTTAAATGTTTAAATTTAATTCCCCTACCAGCCATAACTGATCATATCCTATAGCAAGCTACCTAGACAGTGGTATGAAGTTTTTTGCCACACCAAAATCTTATGGGGATTCTTAAACAGAAATTCTCTCCTCTCCTATAAGTCTACCTTTCCTTCTCAGATAAAATTTCTTCTTCCAGCATCAGTCACTCCTTAATCTCAGCTCTTGCAGTGCTATATAGAAACGGTCAGCTCTAAGCAACACTAGTTTGTGTCGTTCTCGTGACCTAGTGCTGGATATCTCTTCTCATCTCTGTTGGATACAACGGTGCTAGTTTCTCTTCTGTCTGAAGTGGCTTAGGAAAAGTACTCTACTCCATTTCAGAGTCTGCTGCTTTCCTCCATTTTTACTTAGTAAAGAATCAACCACAAACAGCAGTAGCTTCTTCTAACATGGCACCAATTCCCTGGTACCCAAATATATGAATCAAAGCCACCATTGTTAATGTTTTTTGCAACTGAGATAATATGCTAGAAAGATACTTTATGTTCCCCACCCAGAGAGGGATGCCAGATAACACTGTTACCCTGTTTAAATGGTGTCTGGCTGAAGATCTTGTTAGCATGTGGAACAGATAAGGCAATAAGGTACTCCTTTCATCAGGACATACTCACCTGGCAACTCAAGCCTACCCTACTGAAACTAGCTGAGAATAGAAAGTCTGTTTACATGGTACATCTGCCCTGGACAGCTCACCTTTTCCTCAAAACTGCCAGATGCTGCACTTTGCAACGCTGAGATCAGTCCACTGGATACCCACTAGTATTAACCTGCAATTTTCCTCTCTTTTTCTCGGACAATACCTGGCCTGACAGTGTTTTTTCTCTATTTTCTCTCTAGAATTTTATTCAACAGGTATTTAACAACTTATTTTTTTCCACCAGTGTTAGCTATGCATTGTTTTCTTCACATTCTAACTACTGTCTTTAAATCTTTCATCTCCTCCTCCACACTTCCCAATCTTTTTTCACTATCCATTTGTATTTCTTTGAATTACCCATTTTCTCTCAAAAGCTCATTATTCTTCTCCTCCTTCTCTTTCAATGTCAGTCTTTATTTAAATCCTTATCTTTTCCTGAAAAGTAATTCTTGGTTTCCACATACTCCCTTCTCCAAATGGTTTCTAATCCATAAAGTGATATCCCTTTCTTTTTTTTCTGAAGATTGTTCTGCGTTGTGCAGTTCTTCTTACTGCCTGGCTACATTCCACCCACATTCCACTGACCTGCTTTGCCAGGCATCTGTGGCTGCTGTTAGTTGTTCAGGGCAAACCCACACATGTATGTTAATATGATATCCAAGTAGCACTAAGATCCCTAACGTTCCTTGCACCCACACGTAAAACATCTTAACCTCTTGCTAAAGAAGTCTAATGGGCATAAAGAGGCAGGATCCAGGGCCCTTATTTTCCAGTGGCATCAGGGAGAACTAGAGCTCTGTTTCATACAGCTGTTTACATGTGCTTACGTGCTGAGACTGAGCTGGGAATGAAAAAGCAACTGAGAGATGCTTAGGGCTGTTGCTTTCCACATTGTTTGCTCAACCTAATGGTAAGTTTCAGGTCAGCTCAAAACACTGATGAATGTCTACAAATTTGCATGAAAGGTACAGTCTGTTGCAGTGTATCTTTTGGGTATTTTAAGCCCTTTCTGGCTTAAAAAGTTCTTTTACTCTATTTAACTGCAACACTGTGGAGAGGCTTAGCATAACTTGACAACAGTAGATGTGAAGGCAAATTATGAAACACACCAGAAATTACTCCATCTCTTACATAGCCCAGTCTAAGTTTATCTTACAAAAAGCAATCTGGATGCTTTTTTCCCCAATAATAACTAGCAGGATCTCACCTGTATAATAAAACAGCAATATAACCATTTTAAGCTTGACCACTTAATATTTAATTTACTAGTGATGAGTATATATGTTGGGTTTTTAAGGTTAAATTAGACGAGTCAGTTTTACAGTTTGGGATTTTATAATGCAATAAAATTGTATTCAAAATAAGTACAGAACAGGCTTAAGACACTGTATCACAGAAGAAGGAGCCCTCTACCTCTATGAATAATTAATTTGTGAATCATAGAGGTGATAACAATCTGAGAACAATAAAGAAATATAACCTGCACCACAAAGCTTGGGAGTGCTGAGTAGGGGTTGCTCCTTCAGCCCAAAGATAGTGGTAACAGTTTGGTTCTAGTTGCCCTGCTGAAAATTCCAGGACTGTTATCTCCTCTGTTAATATAATCAGAGCTATGATCACATCCCTGAAACCTCAGGTGCAAAAAAAAAATAAAAATGCTGCAGCAGAAAAGCAGCTGTCAATTGTTTCTAAACCAACAGAAGAAAATAAGTAGAACATGTTGCTAATCCAAGCTGATGACAAGAATGTAGAAAATTAAGAGACCTTTACTCCAAAAAGATCTTCAGTGGCTGGAGGCAGGGAATGTAGGAAATTTACTGTGGGCTATAATAATTGCTGTCTGCCCTGGGAAATGGCATCAAGGCCAGAGCAGTCATGGCTCCATGCAAGCACATCCTCTAATTATTGAAAAACCTGTGTAGAGTCTCAATGTTAATCAGTCTCTCAGAGACTTCAGCTTTATGTGGTTAGTGCAGATTTATGGCATTTTTCTTTTCTTGTTATTAAAACTGATATTTCACAAGGAAGAAACTATCTCTAGACAACTGTTAAAATGCAAAGTTTCAGTCATAAAAGAGAACTGCAGAATTATTCCGAGACTATTCCACAGAGAACCCAAACAAGAAGGGTAAGAAACAAAACATCAAAGACACACAGAAAAATGGAAAAAGATGAGACTTTAAAATATTAACTAAAGACGCAACAGTTGGCCTACAGATCCAAGAGGTTATAGTGTAATTAATTAAGTGCTTGTTACAATTAAGGAAATAAACAGCGCATGTACTAATGCAACATGAATAATACATGGCCATTAAAAAAGTAAAACAAATTGAGAGGTTTGCATGGCCAAATTACCAGAGTGATTTGCATTATTGCGTCAGTGATGTCCTTAGAAAACAAACACAGAACTTCAAAATTCAATTGCAAAGCCACAGTTTCTTCTTTTTACTAGACCTGCAGTGATAGCATCATGCACAATTTTGATTAGTCAACTGGGATGATTTTGTATCATATTTTGGTCCATAATGCTGAAGCAATTTTGAAATAGTATACATAGTGGACAAATAATAGAAGTAATCATAGAATCATAGAATTTAAGGGTTGGAATGGACCTTACAGATCATCTACTCCCAACCCTCTGCCCTGTGCAGGGACACCTCCCACCAGAACAGATTGCTTAAGGCTTCATCCAGCCTGGAATCAATAATATTTCAGATTTTCTACCAGCTGAGTCTGCAGCAAATAAAGAGGAAAAAGTTGTGTGCCTCCAGATCTTTTCTCTTACATATTACATCAATCCCCACTTTGCAGAAGTACCTGCCACTTCATGAATAGCAGAACCCTGGGAGAGTTCACAGGAATGAAACTGTAAAAATTGCCAACTTCTATGTCACTGACAGGATTTGAGAAGGGCTTAGGGGGTTGGGAGGGCAATAGATGTGTTACACATCATTTAGTTGTCTTTGTTTTGAAAGACACAAAATAACAGATCTGATGTGTCTATAGGTTTTAATTTGCTAGTGATGGCTCACTGCTCTCCAGTGGCCTAAATTAGCATCTTTCTGGATAATCTTTCTGGAAAGACATGCATAGATACTGCATAAAAACTGACCAAAGACTGTACTTAGAGCCCATAAAGTGGCACATTTACTCTGTATAGAAAAAGACACTGCAAGATACCTAATTATCTATAAGGCAACAAGAAGTTCAAAAGATACAACTGGAGTAAGCAGTGGGAATGCCTGAATCAGAGCACAAGAGTGGAATCAAAAAGGGATATGCAAACTGACATCTGACGTCAGCTCTTTATTCCACTTATGATGCTAATACTTGAAAAGAAAATAAGGAGTAAAAAACCATGGCTCTATGTGCAGGGAAGATGCAGAATTATTTGAAGTTCAAAAAACTGTATGCAAAAGCAAGCAATGTGTTCAAGAATTCTCTTATCAGCATAGAAAGATCTTAGATATAAAGACATCTGGGACACTATTTTAGACTAACTTACAGTCCATAACCTTAACTACAATTGTATGATAGCTTAAACCATGTCACATGCACTGAAAAGTGAGTCACAGATGCAGTTTTTACTACCTGATTTACTCTGAAAGTGTAATCAGTTACAACAATCAACAAACATTAAAGCAGTGTTTTATCTTCTGGAAAGCTTATGACCAAGTCCAACTCACCACCAGCATACATATTTCTCATTTCAAAATCGAATATGAACAAACTCCAGCTAATCCTGGGAGGAAAACATGCCTTGGGATCAGTATTTTATTTCCAGAATGGCGTTTAAAAAGTGTATCCCTGTGTGAAGTATCTTGGCTATTACCAGTGCAACTAATACTGCAATAATGATTGCAATAGCAAATAAAATAACAGGGGAAGCATGGAAAGCTCTTCATGCTGGTGTGTTTGTGAATCTGGCTGTGCTGGTTTTTGGCTGGGATACAGTTAATATTCTTCACGGTGGCTAGTAAGAGACTGTGCTTTGTATTTGTGCTGAACACACTGTTGATGTTGATAATACAGAGATGTTTTATCATGCCACACTGGCAATGGGGCTAGGGGTGCATAGGAAGTTGGGAGGAGACACAGCCAGGACAGGTGACTCAACTGACCAAAGGGATATTCAGGCTGCCCAGGGAGGCTGTGGCTGCCCCAACCCTGGCAGTGTTCAAGGCCAGGCTGGATGAGGCTTGAGCAACCTGATCTAGTGAGGAGGTGTCCAGGGCAGCGGGTTGGGACTAGATCATTTGTAATGTCCATTCCAACCCTTAAAATCTATGATTCTATGGTATTCCATACCATGTGACATAATGCTCAGTATATAAAGTGGAGTGAAGAAGGAGGAAGCAGGAGACATTCAGAGGGATAATGTTTGTCTTCCCAAGTAACTCTTGGGCATGATGGGTCCTGCTCTCCTGGAGATGGCTGAACACCTCCTGTCCATGGGAAGTGATGAATTAATTCCTTGTGTGCTTTGCTTTTGCTTTCCTATTAAATTGTCTCAGCCCATGATTTCTCCAGCTTTTACCCTTCTGATTCTCTCCACGGCTCTGCAGGTGAGGGAGGGAGGAAGGAGCTGCATGTTGCTTAGTTTCTGGCTGAGGTTAAACCACGACACAGGCAAAAGGAATTAGACTGATGATTACCAATTATGGATTATAAATCAGATGTCCAGTAAAGAATAAAACCAACCTATAATACTCAATGGTTTGTACATAGAAGTTGAGATCTATGTATTCTTACTTGTATGCATTTCTGTTTCTCAGCATTAGCTACCACTTTCTGCCTTAGTGATAAGATCCACATCTAGAAAAATCTGAAGGCTTTCTCAGCCTTTTATAATAACATCATGCTGAAGTGCAGCTGTATGCAGATTATATAAACACAGACATGGCAGTCTAGGTTTTCACACTTGTTTCTCCATCTGAATAATTGCATCTTTGCACTTTAATATTTACATGTTTACTTTACAGCACATTAATTTTAAAACATGAAGAACTGAGTGAAAAAACTGGGTGAAATATGATGTGAAGTGTCATCTTTATAAAATACAGTACTCCACAGTAATTACTGCAAACAGCAGTATTGCTATTGTTGCTTAGAGTGTCTTAAATCATTGCTAGAGAAATCCTGTAGTAATATTTTTAGAGGGGAAGAAATGTTAGATTTGTACAGGTAAATACAATTTGAATTCCCGAAACTGTTTTAACTCACAGGAAAGATAACCATAGTTAACCAATTTAACTTTCAAGTGATACATACAAGTATCAGCTATATTTATCCTCTGCTTAAACTACACAAAGATTTAAAAGGGTAACACCTCTATTTATTCTGTGATATATTACTAGTAATGAGTGAAAATGCAGCTGACAGCTTCAAAGATACCAAGTTTGTCACTGCTTTTCTAACCTGCCAGTCACTGGCCTTGAAATAATGAGAGATTATTTCACCTTTCAAAACAAATATGAGATTTTTGGCTAAGAAACCAAATGGTTTAACCATTTAAACATTCTGTGTTTAACCAAATGGAATCTTACAAGACTGAATAGCAGGTTTCATTAGAGCTCCTTCACTTACAAATGAAACAGATACTCTGCAAGGACTTTAAAAGTGCCTAAATTGTTCCATTAGGCAATCAGTGACTGTATAAGAACACATTTGATGTTCATTTTATTTCACTATTTAATGAATTTCACTTAATTTTATTTTATAAGCCATGCACAATTTTGTTGATATCTACCTTTGCCACTACCTGCACGAGACATTGTAAGTGGTGTCACAGTGTGTTCTCATGTACATAAATAAGTGAGATGAATATTTCTTGACTAAATCTTTCCTGGGAAGAACGAAATACACAACTCTTATTTACCTGACTGGGCCATAAGCCATATGAGCTGCTTTTCTGGGCATGCTTTCCAGTGTTCCTTTGCGTTGTGCTGCCCTTCCCTACTCCCTGTCCAGAATTTGGTCCATCTTAAGAGACAACATAAAAATACTGAGAAAAATATTCAAAGAAAAAGGCAGCAAAAGCAAAGGACTGCTCTTACAGAAAACAGGTCCATTTTGCTATGAGTTCAAGGAAGAACCACCAATCAGCTGTAAATGAGGGAAAGAAACAGCAATACTTGAAAGAAAACACCAGGCACAAGGAAGGAGCATCACCAGCTCTTTAGAAACAAGTCAGACAACTGTCTGTGTCTCACACATTTTTGTCCAGCTCTGCATACTGTTAAAATCAAGGTAGGATCTATGCAATGCCTGTATTTCATCTCATTGCTATGGTACTGTAAGAACCTATGCTAATTAGTTTGCAGCTGAGACTAGAGATGCTACATTCCTGAAGGCTCCTGGGGAGCTTCTCTTTGCAAAGAGTCCTTCCTGGCAGGACAGCAGGGACCCAGCTCTCAGGGGAGCATGCAAGACAGGGAACCTGCCTGCTGAGGCTGTATACAGAGACAGAAAGGCAGTGCCTGAATTCTGCTCAGGCTGAAAAACATAAGGATTCACTACGAGGCCTCAGTGAGAGTTCAAATGCAAAGTTCTCAGGGTGGACAAGAAGGTGGTGTTAAAAGTACAGAATTAGATGGTTATAAGATTACACTGTAGGTGGTTATAGACCTACATTATGCAAGATTCTTAACCCTGATTTTTTAAAGTTGTTATGGCAGAAAAGGCTGGTTGTACAAAGCAGATAGGAGGAATTTTATTGATTTCCAAACTTGTTACCCAGCACCACTCTCCTAAGCCAATTCTACCATTTTTATCTTCCTCCTTGGAACTGCTGCTGCCAGTTCCCAATATGCGTCTGAACCCTTTCCCCCTTCAGACTGAGCAGCTCTAACTAAATCTTTCATTCTATCCCCAGCAATGAGACACTCCATTTTTGGGGCTGTTGTCCTATGGCATTACCAGTTCCTGCTGGGCTTCAATGAGCAGAGGCACAGGTACATCTTGACTGAATTCTCTGTACTGGGTTCTGGGGACCTGAAGTCCTTCTCAACAAATCCAAGACCACAGACAGAGCAGTGTTGACATTACAGTGTATCATCCATGAGGAGGTAATGTTGAATTTCATTATGGACATTAGCTTCCAATCCTTTTTGCAGTGAGCTCAAATTATTATCTTGAATATTGCCATAATCCATCTCCCAGCTGAGACACCTTACTAAACTGCAATTTCAGTTCAGCTTGTTTCCAGACATACAATGTACTTGGCTCAAACTGTTCAAAGAGCATGTTCAAACAAATTATCATTAATCACCCTGTAAGAACATATATATGGCAACATTTAAGACAAGGCCAAAGACTGATATTGTTCTGACATAGAGGTAATGAATTGTTGTAAAGATTTTGAATTCATGGTGAAGTCCCAAGAAAAGTAACCCTTAGCATCATCCTCTCTTCTTTTTGGAGTTGAGAGATGTAAAATTCAGAGCACTTGTGTATTTGTGGAAAATTATGGTCAGGATAGAGCAAGGTGCACAATATGCCTGAATTCTCTGCAACTGAGGAAATTGTGGTGTAAAAATACTATGTATACGTGTACTACAGTGACAGTAGCATGAAGTTTGTCCACAGAAGAATGCCAAGAACATCTGTTTCCAGTAAACTGTGCTCTCCCAAAGCCTAATTCATATGTAACTATCTTACACAAACTTCTGTTTCACATCTAGAGAAGAAAGCGACTCAACAGTTTTGGCCATGTGGCCACCACAAGACAAAGGCATTTACGTCAAAGCCTACTGCAACTGCACGTAGATCACGTTCAGCTCTTAGCATAGTGACATGTCTTTTCCAGGATTTATGGCCCTAAACTGTCATTTCCAGCTGCTGTCTTCTTTTTCAGTCCCCAGAAGATTTTACTTTGACTAGATAAGCAAACAGGAAAAGGGTAAGGCTAGACTGGACCAGTATAAACTCAAGTTGCATTTAGCCGTCCCTGCGTTGAGGGGCAACAAACATCACCTCCATCTGTGAACATTTTGTTTTGAGCAGATCTATAAGAGCTAGTGAAGCTGTTCTTCCAGGGTCACAGGGTCACTGGGGAACTCTAGTTTCCCTGCTCTGGACATCTTGCAGCAAGTTAAAAAATCTTCCTTGTCTTTGCATGCTAGTGAAGAAAATCAAGCAAATGTTTCTGATTCCAGTGAAGTATAATTCCAACAGCAGAACTTCACTGAATTCTCTGCCTTTATCAGTTCCGTTATTATTTTTGTGTTATCTGGTAATTTAGATACAGTTATTGTAGATTCTTCAGCATGTGTTAGATATTCTCTGTACTCCCCAGAGTTTTGTATCCTGTTTTATACTTCTTCTCTTGTTTTTATCAGTTGACACCTATTGTGCCTCAGTATTTTACTCTTGGGGGCTTCAATTATATATGAACGTGATGTGCTTCACAGCAACTAGTTTCCATTTGCCATCTAAACATCTTTGTACGTGAATGCAGTAACCTACATTTAACTTCACAGGCAGTTGTGCAAATCTACTGTATTTCAGCTTTTGGGTTTTTGGTGTAGCTTTTTTTTGTCTGCTTGCTTTTATTTGATACATGATTTCCAGATGTTTTTTCCCTCTGCTTTCCAAATCAAAAATAAAAGGGGGAAAAAAAGGTTAGAGAAGTCACAGAGCTTACCCCTAAACCTGAAGGGAATACAGAGACTAGCTTGGGATATTAGAGGGTGTAAGATTCTTACCCCTATTGGCTCCCTTGGTGGTGTTCATGTACTGCAGTTTGGCAATTTTACTTTTAAAAAATCAATTACAAGAAATAGTAATTTGTCTGGTTGTAATCATAGAATCATAGAATTTTAGGGGTTGGAATGGACCTTAGAGATCATCTAGTCCCACCCCCTTGCCCTGGGCAGGGACACCTCCCACCAGAGCAGGTTGCTCAAGGCTCATCCAACCTGGCTGTGAACACTGCCAGAGTTGGGACATCTACTACCTCCCTGGGCAACCTGGGCCAGTGTCTCACCACCCTCACAGGGAAAAACCTTTTCCTAATATCTAACCTAAATTTTCCCTCCTTCACTTTGTCCCCATTGCTCCTTGTCCTGTCCCTGCAGCTCCTAACACAGATCCCTCTGCAGCTTCCCTGGAGCCCCTTCAGGTCTCCACACAACCTTCTCTTCTCCAGGCTGAACAACTCCAACTCCCTCAGCCTGTCCTCACAGGGGAGATGCTCCAGTGCTCTTAGCAACTTGGTGGCCTCCTCTGGTCTTGCTCCAACAGTTCCATGTCCTTCTTATGTTGAGGGCACCAGAACTGTGTGCAGTATTCCAGGTGGGTCTCAGGAGAGCAGAGCAGAGGGGGAGAATCATCTCCTGGAGGTGATGTTATATGAGTCTTAAACCTCCTTTGAGGTGTAAGACTCATAACATTTTTTTAAGCTGCCAACTTGCTGCTTGCATTAAACATACATTTAATATAATGCCAGTGTTCAGAAAAACATATAAAAGTATAAGCATATATTCTTCTAGAAAAAAAAAAGAAATCTCAGCACTAGAAGAGCTAGAATAGCTGCATTGGACAAGAATAATTCAAAAGAGAAGCTTTCAATATATAGCAATATAACATTGTATTTGTGTGGATTTTTGCTTTTCTGAACCCCATGGGCACCTAACGTACTTTTTTAGACTATTTGAAAACAATATTAAAAGTAAATAATTTGGTAGGACTTTCAAAATCAATTGTTAACCCATGATTTGAGTGGCAGTCTCACTAATGGGGAAAGCAGCATGAACAAGTGGTAAGTAAATAGAAATCAAAACGCATCAAGAAATAAATGTCTGAAAAAAACAGCAATGCACTGGGGAATTTTCTGACTTCAGTTCTGTGCAAATACAGATTGAGCTTAAGATGTGTGGTTATTGGTTAAACAATTTTTAATGAAATATAAAGACCTATGTGCTCTTAAATGGATAATTTATGTGCGATGTTATTGTCTCTCAAGGTTTAATTAAATGTTTGCCTTGTGGCTAATCAGCTACAATTAATAAACGAAGCCTATATTCATGTCACTGATAGGGAATGTTAAAATGGCCTCCACAAGAATTGCAGTATCACTTTTGTGGCTGGTTGATAACAACAAACTAATGTATCAGAAACTTCCACAAAATAATTTGGTAAGGACACTCTAAACAAATTACAGGAGAATAATGGACAGGTTTATCACAATACATCATTTCAAGTTTAGTTAGGAGGAAAGTGCCTAGAAGTCCTTCATATGGAAGTGTATCCTTGCAAAGTGCTTTTGTTCCTCAACATTTCCAAAGTAAAATTTAAATACAAAGACAAAACAAACCAAAACACATTTCTTAGCCTTATGGATAGAAAAGAGTTTACACAGTGGAGCATAAACATCCACTAATCACCAGACCTACTGAAACCAAAGGACTTGAACTATCTCTGGCAAGATACACCTAGATGTTGTCTTTGGACTATGTAACAATAACACATTGTTTTCCTAGACATGACCTTTCCATGTCTTTTTCATTCAACTTTAAGTTCCTCAATAGGTTAGCACATAAAATAAAGGTGAGAGTCTGCTGGGTAATCTCTCACCTGGATACATTCCATAAGTCATAAGCTAACAGAGACCAAGCTGAAGGCAATGCTGGCTGTCACTGACAGGGTTCCAAAAGTCATCTAGAAAGAGAATTTTAGATCTCCTGACCTCAACAGACATCTGCTCTACATAGTTAATGTGTTGTTATGTATCAGCACATAAAATAAAGGTGAGAGTCTGCTGGGTAATCTCTCACCTGGATACATTCCATAAGTCATAAGCTAACAGAGACCAAGCTGAAGGCAATGCTGGCTGTCACTGACAGGGTTCCAAAAGTCATCTAGAAAGAGAATTTTAGATCTCCTGACCTCAACAGACATCTGCTCTACATAGTTAATGTGTTGTTATGTATCATTTACATCACAGTGGTGCACAAAGGTCTCAGGGCTAAGCTCCATCACAAGAGGTGATCTGTAAATAATATGTAATTGCTTGTCTGTATCAGTATTTTAGATGAGAGACAATCAAGAGGTATGACTAGAACTGGAAAACAATAGAGAAAGAAGAGTTTAAGAGCAATTAAAATAAACAATCTTAAGGGACCAAGTGCAAAACTTTAGAGTTTGAATTCACTGGGTCTAAAAAATTTTTGTCAGCTAGTTAATATGAGCCCCTCTTGCTGGCAGTTTTTCTTCTTATCTCAAAAGATTTTCTTCACCTATTTCAGCATAATCTATCATACCAGGAAGAGAACTGTACAGGATAAATCTATTATCATCACTTAAGTTGTTCACTTTGATTGCACCTCCTTTGATTTAGTTAGATTCTCAGCCAGCCACAAGTCACACCACGTTCAGAATCATGAAATCCACTCAGAGGAATCTGAAAGGCTGTAAATATTGCTGTCTTCTATCAGGATAAAGAAAGGCATAACTAATTGCAGTACAGTGAGGATATTGGCTGTATATTTTGTCTCAGGAAATGAAAACTCATCTAAGAATAACTTATTTCTCTGGGGATTGTACAGACATCTTTATCTGTAAGGCACTGTTCTCTTCACAGGCTTCCATTTATTTCAGAATGAAGACTATACAAATTAAAGTACTAGAACTATTTAGCTCAGTTCTCCATGAAACAGCTCATCCCAGCCCACACCAGAATAAACAGACAATGACACACTGAAAACAGAAAACACAGTAAAGTTATCCAAATATGATTACAGTGGCTGTTTCTATCAGTTGCTAATATCAGTTCCACACATAAAACACTTTTTTAAAACACTCTATAGGATAAACAGTCATAACCTAATTCTGATTACAATTTCCCATTCAATCATGAAGGAGACCTTCAAACTCACTCGCCTGAGGCATGAGAAGCTCCAGGTCTTTGACGCTCATGAAAGAAAGATAACAATCACTCTTCAGGGGAGAGAGATTTTATTATACATACCCCGTGGGTTTTTTTTATCCTTTATCAAACTGCACCTTTGTGGGCCTTTAATTTCTTAATGGGTTGTTTATCCTTTCCCCCATAATTCATGATGATAAGCTAGATGTCACAGAGAGATTGTTACGGTGATGAAAAAGTTGCACTGATGAGCTGAGTCAGTGATGTAGTTTGATTAACTTTTTACGTAAATCTTTCTAGACAGCTTCCAAAAGAAGGCAAAACAAGTAAGTTGACAATGCTACAAATGTTTCAGTAGGTGAAAAAAATCTGATTCAGACCTATAAATCTGTGAGTACTAATACCTGAAATAAACATTGCCACAGAACCAGGAGGAGATATTGATGGAATAAATTTCAGTTTATCACAGAGAGGGAGTGGGGGGAAACAGATGAACTGCATACTGGGGCAGTTTTGTCTGTAATGTATGTAGAATACAGGGCCTGCAATGTCATGATAAAAGACTTAAGAGCATGAGTTTTGGAAAGCATTATTGCTTGCAATTCCATCATTCACAAATAAGTCTATTAGGAGCTCTCAGGTGAATGCCAATAAAACCTTTGTACAATGCCACATATGTATATGCTAAATATGTCTCTCAGGTTAAAGAAATACTGATGTAGACACTTCTGAGATGTGTTAGGTTACCATGAATCCAGTTATGCCATCAGTGGAACTTGACAATGATCTAGTATATTGATGCATAATATGTGTATAATGAATAGCAAGACTAGAGATCCTTATAGCAATTTTTCCACTGTAAGGTTGTTTGATCTTCATCAGCACTGCTGTCTCCATCTCATCACTCAAACAGAAAGCAGGAAAAGGAGATACATGATGTAGAGCATTGCTGAAATTGGTTAAAGAGGTTGCAAGTGCTGCATTAGAAAAACAGCGAAAATCTTCAGTCAGTATGATACTACTCATTCAGATCAAAACATGCATTTTGCACCAAGAAAAAAAAAATCAGAGGCAGTTCCTCCAACTTAGTTGTGTATTCCAGCTGCCTCTGAAAGTGAAAGAGATGGCTCTTGTAGGAAAAGTGACTTTTATATTCAGTAATACTTTATTGTTGAAAAAAAGAGCAGTATCAGATCCTGCCTAGCACAGCTTTCCTTGGCTAATTAGTACCTGCACCAGAACACCTCTTTTTGAGAGCTCTGGTTTTACCCCACTTGGTTCTTCAAGTGCAGCTTTGTGCTGGTACCTGACCAGCAAATTTTGCAGCATCACCAGTATCTACCAATGGACCTGCTGATCCACACATGGCAGAATCCCAGTTCCTGCTCCACACCAGCATCTGGTCCACAAAATCCACATGCTCATCTCAAAACTACTAGAGGGGTATCATGTGCAGAGTGAACATGAGTAAGGCACATAAATATGGTTTTGAAGAGTCTCCTGTGGAAGAAAAACATTACCATGTACCTGGGAAAGTGTCTTGTGTGTGTAAGAGAAAACAATTTTCAGTTGTACTTGGCCTATGATAATTACTTAGAATAGCAAGTTAAACATTTCATAAACATAGGAACATCAGAAGGGTAGAAATGCTGTTTAGCTGTCACATGTATAAGGAAAAGATGCATAGGAAAAACATCGTTTTAGGGAAAGGTAATCTGTTTTGAAAGATGACAGATTTCCTGTTATTGGCTTTAAAGAAAGATCACACAAAACACTGAGAATTGAGGTTAGAGGTATTGACTGCAAGACATTACAGAATCTGCCTTCATAATTTCCCCAGTTTTCTTAGTTTTTGTGTACTTCACTTGGCATAAAAAACCAACCATAGTGCCTCAGTCAACCTTTGGTTAAAGCTCATGCCAAGTCACTACCCAGTTCAGTATAGCATCCAAGGTCTCAGAGAGTTGCAGAATCTTCTGTCTCACCTCCTATTGACAATGGGTGTGGTGGAGGAGGCAGTTAGACTAAAGAAATCCTGGCGAATTCAGAGATTATTTCTGTTCCATCAACCTACCATGTCTTCTCACCTGCCACTCACAGCAGACAGCACTTCTGTGTACACTGTACATCTTTGCACACTGATTGCCGCCTTGTAGCAAGATCAGTGTTGCCTCCCTCTAGTTACCTGTTTTTTTATTGCTAACATTGGAATGATAGGAATAAAAAATGTTAGCAATTAAATTCTTATTTTTTTTCCTATGGACAGACATCCTTTCCCTTCAGGACTTACAGACCAAACATTTCTTGCAGGCCAATTATATTGGTGCTCCAGCACAGCATTGTAATAGGAGTTGGTTTCATCCTTAGCCACAGAAAGGCTACTGCCTCTTCAAATTACTCTACAGATGTAGACTGCCTTTGATTCTTTGCTAAAGAGTGTTGTCTCTAAGTTACATATTGTTTGGCATGCAGGAGCCTTTGAACACATCTCCATAAAAAAAAATTCTTACTTTGCTTCCAAGTCAAATGAATTATATATGCTCAACACAGAAGATGTAGCCATGGTGTAAATGTCTGTTCAGGAAGCACTTGAGATATCTTTGCAGAATATTACCAGTAATTTTAAAACTTGCTTTATCTGTTCATTTTTTACAAGTTTTCTTAGTAAGTTTATGTACAGGATACAAATGTGCTCTTGAAGTGTTTCATCTAAAAAGCCAAATGATAATAAGTCAAATGCTTTCCTGAAGTCTAATGAAATTACATCAATATGTGAAACCTGCAGCCACACTAAGAAAACAAAGCCTGCTTGCCAGGCTCTATTTTTCTGCCAGGATATATAGCTGGGGGTTTTTCAGCAGAAGCTCAAGTTAATTGGAATAATCTGTCTTCTTTTAAATTATTTGTTAACTGTGTTTTATATTGGCTATTCTCTATTTTGTCTGTGACCAATGTCACAGTGATGAACTATTATCTCATTTATTCTTTTAAGGTATTAGAACAAAACCAGCTTAATCCTCCTTTAAAAAGTCTCAGCGTTCCAAGAACTTCTGAATATGAACATTGATCATTCATACAACTTCTTGTCGTGTTCATTCCAAACTCCCTAATGGCAGTTTTCTTTCAGTAACTGAAGCCGAACCATCCTCCTACATTATCATTTGAGTAGAAAACAACTCTGCAACATCGTACAAGGCAATTGCATCAGCTGTCATCTCCCCAATGCACAGCTGAAATATGTATGTGTTTAACATTCAAAGTTTGTCCCTAATTATGGTTAAAGCCGACATCTTCATCCTTTAATACGGTCACTATTCAGATCATTTTCTGTATTCTATGCTTGAAAAAACCTTCCACTTTGCTCATTTTAACTCTGTTAACCATATGTATATTTCCCTTATCATCTTTTACTTCCCACAGTAATTTTCTACAATTCCTAACTTTCAGTGTGGATATATGCTGCCACATTCTTTTTTCTGTTTCACAGGTGTTTGCCTTGTAAACCACCCTGGCTTTTCAGCAAACATATCCCTTATTTGTGGGGTTATGGCTGTGTGGGAATCTGCAGTAACATTCTTAAACCATTTCCAATTATCAGTCTCCCATTTCAGATTAAATTCCTTCTCCCAAAAGACTTACCTTATAATAGCATTCACCTTTATAAAATTAGCCCTTTCAAAGGATTAAGTATATGTATTATTGGTTTGGACTTAATTCTGTTTGCACATAACAAATGTGACCAAATCATTATCTGTTACACCTAAGCTATGGCTAATTTTTAGTTCTGTGATCAACTCCTTTTCATCTGACAGGATGAGGTTTAATATAGAATTCCTCTGTGTTGGATGCAACACTTTTTGAGTTAAGAAATTGACATTTTAAATATTTTGAAATTCCAAGTACATTTTAACACTGGCAGCATATGTCGTTCAGATTGAAATTCACTCAGTACAGCAGTGCTTTCCCTATATGTTGTAGGTGGGTAAGGCACAGGTCACGCTGTTCTCTAGTGTGATTTGATATTAGCTAAGTACCCTGTCAGCTTCTGACTTATCCGTTAGAACACTGACCCATAAACATTCAAGATCTTTTGCTTCCGATTGCCATCAACTCAGAAACAGGTAATGCCATTTTTAAAGTGCTTTCTGTCCATTTGATTCTTCCAAAATAGATTGCAATGATTGATTTTGACATTCCTGATTTCCAAACAGTTTTAGCAATAAAAACTACATTGAATCTGTGCTAAAATACATGTTCTCTTCTGCTGGTGTTAAATCTCCAACAGGAAAAGAGAAGTTACAGAAAAATCTCTGCTCCTTGTATTCTGTAGCATCAAAATTGGGTTTCTTTTACAGTTTTCATTTGCGCTTAGCAAGAGGGCTTTGGTTCCTTCCCACTATTTCCAGTTCTGCCTCCGTAGCCAACCAGTCTCTTAGAAGAACAGTTGCTTTGTGCAGTAAGTTAGGCAGCAGCCTCACATCAACAGAAAGCGACAATATTTTCCACAAACTAAATGCCTTCCTCTTGTATCACTTACTCAGCAATTCAATCTTTTCTATTTGCTCTTTCCCCTTGCCCAGAAGCTCTAAAGGCTGTTTGCGAGGATCAGAGGTCCTGAAAGAAGAAAACCTGCTGACTGCAGGTGTCCATCTATCATCTGAGAGATTGCCCACACTTCCTTAAGTATCAATACTATATTGTCCTGGCTCTTTTCTTGCCAACTTCAGAAACTCACCCAGCTTTGAGGGTTACTCCCATTTGAGATCATAGAATTTTAGGGGTTGGCATAGACTTTACACATTATCTAGTCTCATCCCCCTGCCCTGGGCAGGGACACCTCCCACCAGAGCAG
>NW_008653281.1:0-6843 GCF_000695815.1 Acanthisitta chloris
ACCCCCAGCTCCCTCAGCCTCTCCTCATGGCACTTGTGCTCGAGTCCCTTCACCAGCCTCACTGCTCTTCTCTGGACCTGCTCCAGCACTTTCATATCCCTCCTGAACTGAGGGGCCCAGAACTGAGTACAGGATTCAAGGTGTGGCTTCACCAGTGCTGAGTCCAGGGGCAGAATCACCTCCCTGGCCCTGCTGACCATGCTGTTCCTGATCCAGGCCAGGATGCCATTGGCCTTCTTGGCCACCTGAGCACACTGCTGGCTCATGTTCAGCTTTCTGTCTCTCCAAACTACCAAGTCCCTTTCTGCCTGGCTGCTAATTTTCCTATTCTGTTTGTGATCAAATATTAGTATCTTTAGTTTGCAGAAGCTATATATTTTACAGAAAAAAAGGATAAAACCCCCTCAGTAGCATCTGTCTTATCTACATTATTACACGCAGGACAGGAGAAGAGGGATGTGAAGACAGAGTGACTTTAGGAAGAGACCATATGTGATGCTCCTGGACAGAATACATTACCATGTTCCCCTTATTTGTTATAACACTGTTAGCAGTAACACCACTAACATTTAATACACAACAGGTTTGTCTAAAGTGTACTTTAAAGCAAACTTGCCAGAAATGCTCAAATTGAATCCTTCATGAAACTTTGGGTCTTTGAGACTTTAAGTGTAGTTTTATATCCATAAACAGAAATGCAAAGTGCATTTTATGGAGAATTAGGGTGTTTACCTGTTTCAGTTTTGAGAGAGAACAGCATTGCCACAAATAAATCTTCATCTTTTCTAACACAAAGTACATACATTTTTACAGCTACTCAACATTACTCGTAGAAAACAGGGTTGAAAAAGAGATCAAGGCTATACTGGCATTAACAGATTTATGACAGTAACCCTTCCCTGCTCATCTCATCAGTTTTTGAAGGACTGAAAGTCAAATTTTTTTTGTGTCTCTTTTTTTTAAAAAAGTCATTATTCTGACAAAGCTAGATAGAAAACACCAACAGAAACATTTTCGGATGAAAAATAGGGACACTTGCCAACGGAAATGTTTGCAATAAACTCAGGAAAGGCACAACCTGGCACAATTCCCTCAATATTGGGAAATTCAGTGACTCTGAAGGCTCCCTCCCATGCTTCGTTTTCAATCTCCAAGTCCTAGAGTCCCTGAAGAGGACTGCTGTTTCACCCTGATGGCACATCAAGAGCAAGGAGCTGCAGAGCCGGATTCAGGATGTGATGAGGAGCAGGAAGGTCACAGCAGGTCAGTTACTATTAGCTTCCCTGTTGCAAAGCCTTGCTGGCACCTGAACACAAGGTACTCATCTATCTTGCCTCTGTGGCTTTTTGATACCCTCCTAATCAGCACTGTCAGCAGAGCTTCTCTGGAGTTAGTTGAGGGCACTAATGCAGTCAGCATAGTGGCAGTGATATCTGTTTTAACTAGCATCCAGATTAGGCAACACAGAGATTTATCCATGGTAGCACTACAGCTGTTGCTGTCATGCTGGAAGGAGGTTTGTTACACGGAGAAAAGCCAACATGCTTTGTCTTACAATATTTACAAGATAATATAAATTATCATCTTGTAGCAGGCTAGGAGAACTAACACGGTCATTTTCTACAGGTCGATTTACAAATAACAGCTCCTAATGTGATTGTGGAATTGTACCTTGAGGACAAACCAATTAAATACTCAAGTTACTTCTGATCCCAACCCATTTTGTTTCACTTAGGGGTCCAGCAAATTCTCTTCATAACTTTGCTGCTAAATCCTCTGCAAACTCATCCGCTCAATACTGTTTTGTCTGGTTTATCACACCTTAGGGTAACAACTCACACCTTTCAGGTCTTCCCTGTACTCACCTACATTTTAGTCCCAGCCAATTATCTAAAAGCAGCTCATCACCTTTGCCATCTTCAGTAAGACTTATTTACATGCTTCAAATCAGGCATGCAGAATTAGAGATGCAAACTGGCCCACTAATTTAATCTGCCTTTCTGGGAAAAGATCAGAATATAGGTTAAACCCTACTTGTATGGAAAACATAAATAAAGGACTGTTTGACCCATGTAATGCTAATGTGGAGGAGCATATGTTATGAGAATTATCAAAAAGCACCTACTTCATTTGGCTTTTGTTAAGAACTTTCAATTTATGCCTCAGAGAGGCTACATAATTAGACAGACTAAAAACTTGCTTAGTCTGTTCCTTCTTATTATTAAGTCATTATTTTAGTCCCAAAGGTAGTTGTTATGAATGCCATTAACTGGATAACATGAATTATTCAAATACTGGCTTGTTTAGACTGTCAACTCAAGAAGAGGACCATAATCAATCTTATATTGTTCAGAGATTTGTAGGCCTCCAAATTTCATCTTCTTTGCAAAGTATTGATTAAATGAGTATTAGGTATTTGAAATTTAAGGTTAGCTAAGAAACACTAAGGTTGTTTATTGCTGTTATAAGTTTCTTCATGTACTTTGAACTTGTGAGTACTCTCCCTGTCTTTGGCATGCTAATGTCTCCCAGAAAGAGTTTCCCAAAAATACCTATAATACTTCTTAAAGAATCAGTCCAAGAATGTGCAAATAAATATGTCAGTGAAAATATCTGTATGTATCTTGCCTTGCAAAATAGCTTTGATCAACAGCTTATAGATTTGGAAGATAGTATGTCAAACTCAGGTCACAGAAACAAACAAGTACTTTTCTTTTAATGCTACATGAAAACCCTCTTCTCTAGGGAAAAGGAGTGAAATTTGAAAGGTGCAATATTAAAATCACTGTAAAAATATACTAATTGAAATTTCTTGTTGCAAAATGATTTCAGGTATCAGAGGCACTTCTGTTCTTATGGCACTTTGGAAGATACACCTTGGCAATACTCTGGTGATAAATATGGCCTTTGCTCAATCCCAACAAAGGTAACTAGAAAAAGTCCCATTCTGACTTCAGTGGGCTTTGTCTAGATCCTAGGTATCTTCTTAGACAAAGAAATCATAAAATTATTAAGGTTGGAAAAGATATCCAATGTATGGATTGAATGACTATTAACTATGTGAAATGTAAGGTTAACTATGAAACAACAAAGTAATTTATTGATATTATTTTCTTCATATACTTCGAACTTTTGAATACTCTTCCTGTCTTTTGCATGTTAATGTCTTCCAAAAAAGGATGTCCCCAAAATGTCTAAAATACTTCTGAATGAATCAGTTCAGCCAGGCCAACCTTTGACTGAATACTACCATGCCACTAAAATGTAGCACGAAATGCTATATCTACTCATTTTTCGAACACTTCCAGGGATGGTAACTCCATCACTTCCCTGTGCAGCCTGTTCCAATTATTATCTGCTCTTTCTGTGAAGAAATTTTTCCTAATATCCAACCAGAACCTCCTCTGGTGCGACTTGAGGCCATGTCCTCTTGTCCTGTCACTAGGTGTCTGGGAGATGATACCAAGCCCTACCTGGCTACAACCTCCTTTCAGGTAGACGCAGATAGCAGTAAGTTCTCCCCTGATCCTCCTTCAGTCTGAAACCCTCCAGGGTCCCTCAAGTAGGTAAGTAAATGTTAAATAAGAAGGAAATGTGCTAGAAAATGACAAATCTGTTGCCCAGATGAGGAAATTATCTTCTTCAGTTTTGAATACTAAATCAGAACCTGGAATTAAATCCATCAATTGAAAGATGGGGATTAAAGCAAAAGCTGAAACAGCAGTTAACATGCAGGAGATCAGAATTCCCTGGCACTGTGAGATGCCTACTGAGAGATCCCATTGAATATTCCCATCTTATTTTAACACAGTGGGAAACTAAAGCTGCTGAGTTCTTCCACCTGAAAAAAATTCAGTAAGTGGTAATAGTACTGTCAAATGGTGCATGAACAACCTGTATCAAAATAGGCATCTTTACCCCCTTTATTCCATGCTCATAGTAATCCTAATCAATGTTTACCTATTTAAAACTTTCTTTTCCAGTGAGCCTGGCCATGACACCTGGCTTTATCCTGCCTATGATGCTTGCCCACACCATCCTTTTGCTTTTCCCATATATCTGCAAATACTTTGACAAGTCACAGCTGAATTTTTTCAGTTGGCAGTTTATAGAGGATGAAAAGCACATTGAAGTTCTGGTTGTAATTAGTACTTCTAACTGAGATGGGAATGCTGCACATAATTAGGGCAACTGTTAGACTGTGCCCACAACAAGACAAAATTAGTGAAAGAAAGACAAGGGGCAAAAAAGGAGCATGTGAAAACAATCCTTCCCACATACTGTCATCTTTGAGGATAATCTGTTAGTTGCTACGAGACTGGTTGTGTAGGTGTACTGGTTTGAAAGCAAACCAGTGAGAGACTCCAAGTCAGAAGCACAATAGGAAAAACAAAACAAAACAACAACAAATGCAACAGTACAAAAAGAAACCACTGACAGAGTCAGAAAGCAACCTGACACCCTGTCAGTCAGGGTGTTGGTAGTAGTCCGATTAAATCATGGCTGCAGTCCTCCTGGAGTGATGGGTCTGTTGGAGCAGTGATCCTGCAGATCGATCCTCTCCCAAAGGTCCAGCGTCAGCTCTGGTCCTCTGGGAATCCAGCAGACAAAGGCAATCTGTGCTGGTCCAAACTTCAGCTTATATCCATGTGGGAATGCTTGGCTCTCCACCCCCATGTGGGAATGTTTGGCTCCCCTCCCTGGGGTGAAGCATCTCACAATGGGATGATGTAACTCTATGCATGCCTGGGTCCCAGACAGCCCATTAAACAGAGACAGCCCCTGAGGGAGCCATCAGGGGTGAGGAGGTAAAGATCACTGCCCCCACCAGCTCTAACAGCTTGTGGAGACGATAATAGAATACATACCACAGGTTACCCCCACACTGCAACCCAGGACAGTAGGGAGACAGGCCAAGGTTTGAGATGGACATAAGTGGAGTGAAGAGTTAGATTACTAAGCACATGGGGGACAGATGGCTTTGTGATTAATCAAAAGACTATGCCGTTCAAATGATTTCTCCACCCACGGATGCTATTACACAACACAAAAGGTTGGCTCAAAAGATTAGTATTTCCTGAATCATGATTCATGATATACTCATAAAATATTTTTCATTATCTTTTGAAATTAAGAATCAGAAGACAAAAAACGTTGATATACAAACACTAAGTGTTATCCTTCAGTGAGACTTTCCTTACCTATCTCTACATTTTTCCTCAAAATACTTTTTCCTTCTACAAAAATTGGTGGGCAAAAGACCAGATTAAAAACATTAAAACACTGCTTGGTTTTGTGATAGTATTAGAAAAGTCTCATTGAAAAAGTCATAGACTGAACAATGTATCTTTATCTTAACCACTCCTGGAAGAAGAAGGTTCTATGAGTGCAAGCATAAAAACCTCTTATTTTTCAATCCACAGAGTTAAGGTACAATGGAAATTAGAAGATCTTTGAGATGACAAGCACAAGTTGCAATTTCCAGGGGAGGTCAAGGAACATCAGTTTACTGTAGCCCTTGCTTTCTGCGGCAGTATCATGGTGCTGTTGACTTTCTGTACTTCCAACAGTCTATATAAACTGCTCTGAGGCCATCAACACTGAGATAAGAGAGATGAATTTGGACAGTGAGGTGTATTGAGGACTGTCTGAATGGCAGGTCCAAGAGGGTTGTAATCTGTGGTACAGGGCCTAGTTGGGGCCTTTCACTAGTGATGTGCTACAAAATTCAATATTGGAATGAGTATTTTTTAACTTATTCACCAATGACTTGGACAAAGGAGTAGATGCCTCCTCAGCAAGTTCACTGATGACATAATGCTGGGAGGAGTGGCTTATCCCTCAGAGCGCTGTGCAGTCCTTCAGAAGGACCTCAACAAGATCTGGAGATGGGCAGAGAGGAACTGTCTAAAGTTCAACAAAGACAAATGCAGGATCCTGCACCTGGGCAGAAAAGCCCGAGGCACCAGTACAGACTGGGGTCCAACCTGCTGGATAGTAGTTCTGCAGAGAAGGGCCTGGGGGTCCTGGCGGACAACAGGCTGTCCCTGACCAGCAGTGTGCCCTGGGGGTTCTGGTGGACAGCAAGCTGACCATGAGCCAGCAGTGTGTCTTTGTGGCCAAGAAGGCCAGTGGGATCCTGGGGTCCATTAGACAGAGCACTGCCAGCAGGTCAAGGAAGGTTAACCTGTCCCTCTATTTAGCCCTGTGAAGCCACACCTGGAGTATAGTGTCCACTTCTGGGCTCCTCAGTACAAGAGGGACATGGAGCTCCTGAAGCAGATCCACAGGTGGGTGACAAAGATGATTAAGGGTCTGGATCATCTCTCTTATCAAGACAGGCTGAGTGAACTGGGCCTGTTGTGTCTTGAGAAGAGATGATTGAGAGGGGACCTCAACAGTATCTGTCAGTATATGCAGGGAGGTATCAGAGACTGAAGCCATGTTCTGCTCTGCAGTGCCGAGCAGTAGGATATGAGTTAACAAGCAGAAGTTGATTCACAGGACATTCCACCTGATATTGAGGAAGAACTTTACTGTGCAAGTCACCATGCACTGAACAGATTTCCCAGAGAGAGTGTGGAGTCTCCATCACTGAAGATACTCTAGAATACTATAGACCCAAGTCTGTGCCATGCACTCTATGATGACCCTGCTGGAGCAGGAAGGTTGAATCACATGACCAGATGCAATGATAGGATGAAGGGAATTGAGGGAGGGAAAGTTTAGCTTAGATATTAGAATGATATTCTTAGATATTAGAAAAACGTTTTTTTACTATAAGGGTGGTGAGACATTGGAACAGGTCACCTGGGGATGTGGTCACTGCCCTGACCCTGGCGG
>NW_008653281.1:6858-28550 GCF_000695815.1 Acanthisitta chloris
TGAAGTGAGGAGGTGTCCCTGCCCATGGCAGGGGGTTGGGACTAGATGATCTGTAAGGTCCATTCCTACCCTTAAACTCTATGGTTCTATGATTCTATGACTATTGTGGCCCCTTCCAACCTTATCCATTCTGTGATTCTGTATATACATGTCTCTGTACCACACAAAAGAAATCTTCATATACTGGCATGCAATTTTACTTTTTCTTGAACTTTTTTTCCTGAAACAACATTTTTCTATTAGTCAGGTTTAGAAGAGAAAGCATAAATGAGGATAATTTGTTTTGCCAGTTTTGAAAGTGAGTGTTTACAAGATAAAAATGACTCATTTGACTATCACACATCAGCACATTATCATATCACAGATTTAGATGCTGCCCTCCTCACAGGGGGACTGTGATTGCCCACTCATCACTGCATTATGAACCACCACACAAGTCCTGGGGCACCTCTTACTCACTTCTTGCCAATGCAAGAAACCAGACAGACACACATTTGTTCACTTTGGTGTGTCACCACTTTCCAGTTTGATTACATTAAATATCAGGAAGGCAAGTGTGAAAAAACTCAACATTTAGTTGAAATGGATAGTGTTACAGATGCAGGAAATAATGTGTCTAAAGGTCCTGTTTCTTCAGACCTGCAGCCACATTACATAGAGTAATTAAGGAATGCTGGCACGCAGGCTGACAGAACATGTTATGGATAGTGTTCGTAACAGCATCAAGTTTCAGTTGCCATGGGGATGCTAACTCTGAACTCACTATTTTTGTGTATCCAAACCCACAATCAAAATTGGTTTGAATATGTCTGTGGGTTGGTGTTTGTGTTCACAAAGAATGAAACTAGGAGATAGGATATGAAATAGATACCAAGATATGGGACACAAGGGACTATATGGATGATTATACTCAGAAATAACCTCCAGTCCTTTTGTTTTCCTGTCTGCTTTGAGTACATAAATTATAGTTTGGGGCTGTAAGCTAAATTTATAGATGCTGACAGAGACCTGAAGACAGCAGACATTGGGATTGAGTTCACTGAAGTCAGTGAATTTATGGCAGGCTTTGGCTACCTGATGATCCCCTCTAATTCCTGTAGTCCAAAGGTCCTACATGGGACTGTTTTGAGAAAACTCAACTGCAATTTTATTATTAGTTTCCGTTCTCCACCGTCAAGGGCTTTCAGGTTCTTACTGCCACTCATCAATATCCTCCAAGGAAATCCTTCTAGAATACCAAGTCAAAATTTGGAGTATTGACAAAAGAAAAGCAGAGCTCTGAGAGTTTTTTCAGCATTTAAATTTAGCAGGTTAAGTCTTCCAATATGATGCGAGTCACCTTACACAGTGAATCTGAGGTTGTAATTCCTAAGGTTCACTTGACCACATTATACTGAGATGAGAGCTATATTAAGTAAAATTAAACATTTAATCTATGATGACAGTATTTTTGAAAACCAAAACAACAGTACTCATGAACGGGGAAATGAACTTTGACAAAATGAATGGTCTGACAGATGGTAGTTTGCTTAGAGCTCTCATCAACAGATGTTTGAATGAATGTTCTGCAAGACCTCTGTGTATTTTGGGTTTTATCATTTCATTAGCAAATAGCTATCACCTGGTGTTATAGCTTGCTCTTTGGAAGTTCTTGGTATGCTGCTAACCTTTTTCCTTGCCTTTTTCTTGGAGAACAACACTTTGCTGTTTCCTTCTTGAGGATTAGAATGGTGGAACTTAGAAAGTCTTTATTACACGTACTTTTATTCTGTTTGTCATAGTATTTATGACTAGGTTTATGAAGTATACAGGCACAGATTTAATTATGGCATGGACTGCAAGCCCCAAAAATGTGAGGCTGAGCACGAAAAGTGGGACTGGAAACAAAAGTGGTGTGGAGACACTTGTGTAAAAACCAGATTAAGCCACAAAAAATTATTAGTTCTACTTATCAAAAACAATATTCCAACATATTCAGACTTACAAAAGCCAAAACATTCTCAGCAATCATTAAAAAATGTAAAAATAAATTGACTAAATAAATAAATCCTAAATTAGACAGGGATTTCAGAAAAGTTTCGCCCTGAATCTGCTGGTCTAGATCATTTTCCATCACAGGTCACTTTTCTGTTTGTTTTTTTTCCTTAAGACCCTCTACAGGAAGTCTCTTTACTCATAGTTGCAATAAACATAGTGAATAAATTTTCTTAGAACCATGTAAAGTTATTTTAAAAAGCCAAAAGTATTATGTAAAACTGAAGAGGTCAAAGTAAACAGACCCAATGTATTTTATTTAGGACTGGAATATTAATGCGTTCAAATTGCCCATTAGAAGTTAGGCACCTTTTCCATCAAACTGTTGTATCACAGAATATAGTTTCATCTGAACTTCAGTGTGGAGAAGGCTTGGACAATCCAGGCCTGCAGAGTTTCGATGAAACAAAAGCATGATGTCCTTGAAGTCACCTTGGGTCAGCAAAAGAGGAAACCGAGGGCTTGCATAACACAAATGGTTCACGTCCTCCGGACATCGCACGGGACCCTGATGATCATATATGGAGACAGATCTGGTGTATGAACAAGTGACATGGACCTATCTGGAAGTGTTCCGGGAGCGTGGACACAAACGCTTAGCCAATGAACATATAACACGATGCATGTATTAACCACTGTTATATAACCCTACAGTATAAATATGTGTATCTTTCACAATAAAGTGGTGCAACAATCATAACCATATCGGTGTGTTGTTGTAACATGAAGACTGGTTCCAGCTTGGGTCCCGCAACAAGTGGCGCCTGAGCAGAGACCTGACATTTCGCTTGAATGTGGTGCGAGAAGATGCAGCAGACTCCATAGCATTGTGATACCCAATACCGGGGGCACCGGAGCCAGTGGGAGCAGGGGAGGGCACAGAAGGCAACGCCAGAGCCTGGAAAAATCACAACAACTGAGCGAACCTCTGCTAGGTAAGAACCGTCATGGAGACAGACGCGGCAGTTCAGCTCCTTGCTAGTATCCTCTCTAAGAGAGGAAGCAAAGTGAATGTCAAGGACATTGAAAGCCTGATAAAATGGGCTCAAGAATGGGGACAATGTCAACCTACGGCTCTATTGTTCAGTCCTGCTGAGTGAAGTTGGGGACTGCTTATGGGAAGTAGCAATAAAAGGAGGAAAAGAAGACAAAATAGCTAGAGAACTAGGACCCACCTGGTGAACAATTATTAACACTTTAAATGAAATTAAGGCAGAGAGAAAAGTCGCTGCTGCCACAGCAGAAGCCCTGCAGCAAACCGAGCCTGAGTCCAGTGCTCTGCAGCTGATCGACTTTTTTTAGTCTGGGTCAACCTATAAGAGGAATTGTAGCAAAGCCCACTTGTTTGGTTGCCGAAGTATTAAAAAATAAAATGCAACCCGAAGCGGAACGCCGCTCTCCTCCTCCTCCTGAAATGGCTGCCGCAGAAGGGGAAGTTCTTGATTCTTGTCTTAAAATGTCTGCCATGGAAGTTTCTACACCTGCATCACAGTCCTAAAAGGAGGAAGCAATATCGGGTTGAACTGATTGTTGCCCAAAACTCTATCCCCCTCTGCCCTTAAAGTCATCACACGAGTCCTCAGAAGAATCCTCCAGGAGTAGCTCCCCAGAAAAAAGTAGAAAAAATTCTCATGGAGCAGTTGAGCAAATGTTACAGGAGATAATTGGAAGAACTGAAGATTCAGCAGTCAAAAAACAAGACAATGATCCAGCACCAGAAAAGCCTACTCCAATGCTGCAACCCACAACAACTTGGTGGGGATCATCGCATATGACATCTGTACCATCCACACCAGTGCCACAAGTAGAAAACATTTCAGCTTTTAGACATCCCTTGCCGTATCCAGTGCCAATAGAACAAACCACACACAACCACTCAATTCAGTGGTGGTGAACAGGGGTAGTCAAAGATGCTATTATAGGAGACTGGTGTGCTGTTGATGAAATTACCTGCCCAGTGGCTGTAAATAACAATCAAGCTACATGGGAACTACATGATTGGAAAATATTAAAACAGGCTAAGCAAACTGTGGAAAACTATGGTATTAGATCTGAAGCTATATGAAGCATTATTAAATACATTTTTACAGCTGACACAATGTCTGCCAGTGACTGTCAAAACCTGGCCAACCTGTTGTAGACACCATGCCAATATTTGTTATGAGAGCGGACGTGGAAGCAACTAGCCACTATTGAAGTCAATAAACATCAACAGCCAAATGATCCATTATATGGACTAACTGTTGACACGCTTACTGGACAAGGAGCTTTTGCAGCTACAAATGTACAACTCACCTTTCCCACTATGGTACATCAACTATTTCAAACACTCGCCCATCAAGCAATGCTTCAAATACCAGAAGGGAAATGCACACCGACTTTTGCCACAAGCCGTCGAGGGGTAACTGAACCATACGGTGCCTTTATTGATCAGCTCTCTCAAGCCCTAACAGATCATCCAGGATTACCTGTAGAGAAGCATGATTACATGTTTTGGATGTCAGCCTTTGAAAATGCAAATCAGTGCATTAAGAGCATATTAGCCTGCTTACCACAAGGTATGTTGGTGGATGAAATGCTAATCTGAGCCTCGAGAGCTGAACAACATAATCAGGCTGCCATGGTCACCTAGACGGTAAAAGGAGTTTTAGAACAACAAACCAAACTTATCACTGCAACTATAAGGGCAAGCCAACAGACACAGCCAAGCCGCGCTCAAGAAAAAACTAAAGGAAAAGACCTCAGGCCATGTTATCGCTGCGGAGAGTCAGGACATTTAAGAAAAAGTTGTCGAAAAACAGTGTAGTATCATAAGTGTAATGCTGACAGTCACACCATCATGGCCTGCTGAAAATTGGGAAACATCGAACAGAGCGCGATGGGACAGTGCGCCAAGACACAAGTTGCTGCTCCTGCTCCAGCCTCCCTGATTTGGTACGCAACCAACCAGCAACCTGGGGAAGCCTTGGAGTGGATGTGGAAACGGTAGTAGACATGACACTTAATGACAGTAAAGTTACCCTAATTCCAACCACTGCAAATGGTCCTCTTTTCCAAGCAGATTCATATTTAGGAGGGTTATTAATTGGATGATCCTTAGCAGGAAAGCAAGGACTAATTGTGTTACCTGGTGTAATTGATGCCGATTACACAGGAAACATTAAAGTCATGGTATATACATTATATCCTCCAGTGCATGTACCAAAATGAACCAAAAAAGCACAAATTTTAGCCTTTATGAATGACTAACCCCTAATGCATGGACCACTACCCAAACAAGCAAAAACATGTGGTACAGGAGGTTTTGGGTCAATGGGACCAGCCATTATGTTTACGGCAGAATTATCTCAATGGCCCACCCAATTAGTAATAATGCAACAGAACTCTCAACAAATCAAGTTCCAGGCCCTGTTGGACACAGGAGCTGATGTTAATGATTGCAAGCACAAAACTTTGGCCACAAACATGGCCTGTGCAAACTCCAGTGATTCAAGTGTTAGGAGTAGGTGGAACAAAATCTCCTGGTTTGAGTGTTCACCCAGTTACTTTTGTTTTCCCCGAAGGACAAAGAGGGACACTTCAACCCTATGTTATGACCCTGCCTGATAAGCTAGAAGGGTTGATAGGAAGAGATGTACTTTCGCAACTTGGAGCAATGCTAACTACAAGAATACAGGGTTTTTGATGATGGTCACTGGAGAGCAGCTGCCTACTCCACCTCTAACTTGGCTCACGGAAACACCTCTGTGGGTAAATCAGTGGCTGATGATGCAAGAACGGCTGCAAATTGCAAAACAACTAGTTGCAGAACGACTCACAGCAGGTCATATTAAACCATTTGTTAGTCCACGGAATACCCCTATATTTGTCATTCCAAGAAAGTAAGGAAAATGGAGGCTTTTACATGATTTAAGAGCTGTAAACAATCAAATGCAAGCCATGGGAGCCCTACAACCAGGATTACCAACACCAACGATTCCTGAAAATTGGTTTATTTTAATAACTGATCTAAAAGATTGGTTTTTTATAATTCCATTACATCCTCAAGATACTCAACACTTTGCCTTCATGTTGCCATCAACAAACCGTGCAGTGCCCAGTCAATGTTGTGAGTGGGTAGTTTTGCCACAAGGCATGAAAAACTCACCCATACTATGTCAGCTGTATGCGACCTGGGCATTACAACCAATTCGCTCCTAACACCCTGATATGCTTATATATCATTATATGGATGATATTCTTTTTGCACGAAGTACGGCCACCACAGATGGCGAGTTACAGCATATTACAGAAAAACTGAAAAGCAAAGGTGGCTCCAAAAATGGTACAGCATTCAGCCCCATGGAAATATTTAGGGTGGATCATCACTGAAAGTCAGATACATCCACAAAATGTTCAACTGCATACAACCATTCAAACGCTTAGCAACCCACAGAAACTTTTAGGAGACTTACAGTGGGTTTGAAATATTGTCGGAATAACAAATGATGACATTGCAACCTTGTTACCGTGGTTACAGGGGGCAAATGCAAATGAAGCCTGCACGTACTCCAGAACAACAAACAGCCTTAAATAACATATCGGCAAATTTCTCCTCTAGGTGGAGTTCCCGTTGGCATCCCGATGTCCCTCTTTCTCTCCTCATTGTTAACACCCCCACGAGACCTTTTGCTGTTATATGTCAATGGATTCAAAAGAAAAACGGGGTATCATCTCAGACAAAGCATAGAGAAAGCGAAAGTGAAATAAACATCATAGAACGGGTCTTTTTACCGACACAACCAAAAGTTTCTGTTTTAACACGTCTGACAGCAATAGGTCTAATCATCAGAAAAGGCAGAGACCGAATCAAAGAAATTGCTGGAAGAGAACCAGCAGACATTAGCATATCTGTCCGAGCAGAAGACTTAGAATGGCAAATCAGACATTCTACACCTTTACAGGACGCTCTGTTAGGATATACAGGGTTGATTCATAATCAGCAACCCAAAGGACATTTATGGCAAGTGATACAAAATCAACAATGGTTAGAAAAACCACAGTTACCTGAAGTACCTGTTGCTGGACCAACAGTGTTAACAGATGGAGGCAAACGAACAAGACAAAAAAAAAAAGAGTGCAGTCAGTGGGAAAAACATGTCCTACAGGGAGATGAGCAAGACAGTTTACAAACTCTTGAGTTTAAAGCAGTATGCTGGGTTTTTTAATAATGGCCAAAAGAGCCCTTAAATGTTTTATCAGATTCCCTATATGTGGTAAGGGTAGTACAGCGCATTGAAGATGCACTACTGAAAAGAAAACTAACTCATGGCTAAATCAATTATTCCAAATGCTGCTACGCACGTTGTCCCTGAGAAAGTACTCGTACTGTATAATTCACATTCGAAGTCATCAGTGGGACAAAGGACTCGAGGAAGGAAACAGTCGTGCAGATAAGGCTGTTAGTCTACTAACATACGTACCACTTCAGAATCAGTTTGAGTGTGCGTGAAACAGTCATGCTATTTTCCACCAAAATGCACGCTCATTGTGGAAACAGTTTAACACATATGGATGCTCAAGGGATTGTACGCACCTGTCCTCAATGTAGCCATCATGGACCAGGCCTGGGTTTAGGTGTCAATTCGAAACGCTTGAAAGTGTTAGAGTTGTGGCAAATGGACATCACCCATGTAGCGGAATTCAACCAACTTGAGTATGTTCATGTGTCAGTTGATACGTACTCAAAGTTTATTTGGGCAACTGCACAATCTGGAGAAAAAGCGCTGCATGTGAAGAAACATCTAACTGCATGCTTTGCAGTCATGGGAGTCCCTGAACGGATAAAGATGGACAATGGCCAAAGTGTAGCAAAGTTTATGCAAACATGGGGTGTGGAGCATAACATGGGCATCCCACATTTGCCAACAGGTCAAGCAGTAATTGAAAGAACCAACAGAGTGCTAAAAGAAAAGTTTATTAACTGCACAATCTGGAGAAAAAGCGCTGCATGTGAAGAAACATCTAACTGCATGCTTTGCAGTCATGGGAGTCCCTGAACGGATAAAGATGGACAATGGCCAAAGTGTAGCAAAGTTTATGCAAACATGGGGTGTGGAGCATAACATGGGCATCCCACATTTGCCAACAGGTCAAGCAGTAATTGAAAGAACCAACAGAGTGCTAAAAGAATACCTGGAAAAACAGAAAAATATTGAGGAGACCTAACTGCATGCTTTGCAGTCATGGGAGTCCCTGAACGGATAAAGATGGACAATGGCCAAAGTGTAGCAAAGTTTATGCAAACATGGGGTGTGGAGCATAACATGGGCATCCCACATTTGCCAACAGGTCAAGCAGTAATTGAAAGAACCAACAGAGTGCTAAAAGAATACCTGGAAAAACAGAAAAATATTGAGGAGACAGACCCAGTACAGAGACTGAACAAGGTTTTGTTTACCTTAAACTATCTCAGCACAACAGAAGGCTGAGAGGATGTAGTCATACATCATGCTGCATACAAAACCGGGCACCCTCAAGTGTTGCCTGGATTTTTTGTGCACTATAAAAATCCACACATGGGGGTATGGGAAGGGCCGGCTCCCATTCTGTTTACTGGTCGCAACTATATGTGTGTTTCTACAGGTGAAGGACCTTTGTAGGTTCCAAGCCGTTTCATTTGAGCTGCATGTCAGATGGCCAAGAACGACGCAGCTGGAGAAGGCAGAAGTGCCTTACAAGACTAGCCACTGATCTATGTGCGGAACTAGGATCGTGGCCACTGTCAGCGGAAGTAATTGTCGAGCGAGTAGTTAGAGAGGAACACTTTGGAGTGGGAGCTTTGCATATTAGCATAAGAAATAACAAGAATAGAATTTGTGCTGCTTCTAAGTCAGTAGTAAACTTAATTACAAAGTGTAGCGGGTGTCAACAAGTATATCAGTGTACTGCCACTGCAGAAACCACTCAACACCCCCTGTGCAGCAGGTGTGTAAGCACGCTTGCTGAACAAACTTTTGACAAAGCATATTGTCATAATCTGGACCTGCCCCTAGAGCAGTCTCTATCAGAAACTTGGAAGCCAGAGAACCTAGAAGAACTGCAACTTGCAGTAGCAAGATGGGTGCTGGAAAAGGCACTAGTCAGCATCAAGATGGAGAAACAAATTGTGTGCCTTGGGTGTTGCTGGGTTTGTTGGAGATGGCAGGAACTTCTATCTGACACCTTAACCCTGGAGTGATCACAGTGCTTTTTATAGGATTTGGAGCAGCACTGCCCATATCTCAACTGCATAATTTTAACCCAGCTGTCAATGTATGGGTCACTTTAGCTAGTCAACTGAATCAAAGTAGTTTTTGTGTTTCGCTTGCTCAGCATTATTCTCCCTTTCACACTTGTCTGATAGGATTACCCCTTAATGATTCAGAAGCCTATCTTTTAACTAAGGCACACCATAAAAGATTGGACAAGATAGCTTGTAATGGATCTATGATCAATTGTACTGAAGAGTATGACACCTGGGATGATCAGTTGCCTTACGGACCGGAACCCCAAATGTTAGAAATTCCAGCAACTGCAAAAGCAAGAGCATGTTTTTATGTTAACTCTTCTAAGCAGCCATGTAATGAAGGAGAGGGATTATATTGTAACATTATGAGAGACACACCCATAGTACCTATTAAGTCCTATGGGAGAAACACCTCTAATTGGTGTGAACAGATAGGCAGAAACAGTATGAGCCCTGCTCCTGGTACATCCTTGCCTAGAAAACTTCCATTAGCAATTTTTCTCATTTGTGGGGACTTAGCCTGGTCCAGAATACCAACTAGACCAACAGGAGGGCCATGTACGTTTGGTCGTTTATCTATTGCCCTACCCACAACTGAAACGATGAAACAAATTCTCCTTAACCAAACGCATATTCAAACCCGGCGTCAATGATGGGCAACCTTGCCCTTAAATTCTCAATGTGATGAGAACTTCAAATTATTTAATACCCCTGAAAAAATATTTTCTGCTGCCTTTCTCCCAGATCTAGCACCAGCAAAAGCTTTAAATGACCTTGAGAAGCTTGCCTGTTGGGCAGCCAAAACAGCAAACTAAACCTGAGACGTTTTGTCCTTACTTGCCACTGATGTAAAGTCAATTAGATATGCTACTTTGCAGAACAGAGCAGCAATCGATTTTTTCTTACTTGCCCATGATCATAGATATGAAGATTTTGATGGCATGTGTTGTATGGACCTTAAGGATCACTCCGAATCTATACATAAGAAAATAACCCAGCTACAGCAGCAAACACAGAAGCTTAGCGAAGATGTAAGATTTTTTGGTCTTAGAGCATTATTTGAGGGATGGTGCATAACTGGCTGGCTAAAGGCTTGTTGCAGACTATAGTACTTATTGCTAGCATTATTTTTATATTGGTTTTAACCGCTCCCTGTGTATTGAGTTGTTTCAACGCATAATTAATCCCACGATCAACCATCACTGGATTGTCCAACAAGAAGTAAGGGGATGTGTGGAGAAGTTTTTATTAGACAATGGGGACGGATTGCTTGTAGAAGGCTTGGACAATCCTGGCCTGCAGAGTTTTGATGAAACAAAAGCATGATGTCCTTAAAGTCACCTTGGGACGGCGAAAAGAGGAAACCGAGGGCTTGCATAACACAAATGGTTCACACCCTCTGGACATCACATCGGATCCTGATATGGAGACAGATCTGGTGTGTGAACAAGTGACATGGACCTATCTGGAAGTGTTCCGGGAGCGTGGACACAAACGCTTAGCCAATGAACATATAACACGACGCATGTATTAACCACTGTTATATAACCCTACAAACCCTACAGATATGTGTATCTTTCACAATAAAGCAGTGCAACAATCATAACCGTATCGGTGTGTTGTTGTAACTCAAAGACTTGCTCTGGCTTGGGTCCCACAACACTTCAGCATATAGTTTCAGAACAGCCATTTAGGGAATAAATTAGAAAAATACCTGAATTAGAATGCTCCTTTCATATATTCTAAATGAGACTTATACCTTTCCCATTTCAAAATTACATTTGACTTTCAAAAGCTGACCCCCAAAAGTATCGGTGTGTTGTTGTAACTCAAAGACTTGCTCTGGCTTGGGTCCCACAACACTTCAGCATATAGTTTCAGAACAGCCATTTAGGGAATAAATTAGAAAAATACCTGAATTAGAATGCTCCTTTCATATATTCTAAATGAGACTTATACCTTTCCCATTTCAAAATTACATTTGACTTTCAAAAGCTGACCCCCAAAAAAGAATAAAAATATGAAATAGAGCTGTAAAGGGACGCATTCTTTTCAGAGGGAAAAAAAACCACCCTAAACTAAATATTTTGGCTATTCTTGTATGCAATAAAACCTAGAGTAATAAAGCTAACTAGTCAACCTGAACCAACTTTACTTCCCATTTTTTGATACTGCAACCAAACTGAGCAGTCCAGATGTTTTTGTAAATGAATCCTCATCCTTCTCACAATAATAAAATAAATACTTGAATGTTTTATTTAAAACTCAATTGGTAACCACACTGATGTTTCTGGAGAAACAGTTTCTGCTATCTAAATGATGGATAACAAAATAGATTTTTTTATTACTCTATTTAATAACTTACATTTATATACAACAATCTCCAGCAACAGTTCAAGTGTTCAATCACAGCTCCCACACTGTGGCATGATATGCAGTAGTTAGTGAATTTTCTTAATATTCTCCAGATGTAAGGTATGATCAAATCTGCTTTTGGTGGTTGTGCATTAATACCTTGTAATACCATTTCTGTGTCCAAAAGACAACTCAAAAAGAGGTGGTAGTTTCGTACAGAAAACCCCCTCCAAAACAACCAACAAAACAATCAAACAAAACCCCATTGGCAAGGATCCTCTTCACAATCACATTTACTTGGAGAAGAGGAGGCTCAGGGAAGGCCTTCTCACTCTCTACAATTCCCTAGACGTACATTGTAGCCAGATGGGTGTCAACCACTTCTCTCAGGCTCTTAGTGATAGTGAGAGAGGAAATCACCTCAAGCTGCAGCAGGGGAGGTCCAGATTGGACACCCGGAAGAATTCCTTCACAGGCATTGGAAGGAGCTGCCCAGGGAAGTGGTGGCTACCATCCCTGTAATTGTTCAAGGAATGACTGGACATGGCACTTAGTGCTCTGGTTTAGTTGACAAGGTGGTGATCAGTCACAGATTGAACTCTATCATAGAACAGAATCATAGAATCAATTGGATTGGAAAAGACCTTCAAGACCATCAAGGCCAACCCCATTGTGGGATCATGTAGATTGTAGATCATGGCCCTAAGTGCCACATCCAGTCTCATCTTGAAAACCTCCAGGGATGGTGAATCCACCACCTCCCCAGGCAGTCCATTTCAATGCCTGATCACTCTCTCCATAAAGAGTATCTTCCTAATATCTAACCTTAACCTACCCTGGCAGAGCTTGAGTCTGTGCTCTCTTGTCCTCCTGCTGGTTGCCTGGGAGACCAAGCCCCACCTGACTCCAACCTCCTTTCAGGGTATTGTAGAGGGTGATAAGGTCTCTCCGGAGCCTCCTCTTCTCTAGGCTAAACACCCCCAGCTCCCTCAGCCTCTCCTCATAGCACTTGTGCTCTATCTATGATCTTGGATGTCTTTTCCAACCTTAATGATTCTGTAATTCTATTTTGATTCTACCTTATATTTCTAAGGTTGATATTTGGAGCACCCAACCCAGTCCAGCATGCCCTGCAATGCAGTGGTGGGAGTCATTGGAGCTCTGCTGTGAGCTCATTCTCTACTGCTGGATCCATGATGTAGGTGATAAGTCTTACTGTTCTTGGGGAAATTTCCTGCCCATGTCAGGAGGCTGGAACCACATGTTCTTTAAGGTCCCTTCCAAGACAAAGCATTCTATGATTCTGTTGAAAAAAAGGGTAATATTTTATGGGAGGAAAAGGGAAACCAGTCATGAATAGGGGAAAAATTGTATTAAGAAATATTAGGTTTGGGTGATGAAACTGGGAGAGAAGGAGAAAATGTAAGGGCACAGGCATGAATTTCTAGGTTATAAATCACTAGAGAGAGTAACATTTAGAAGGTCCTGCCAGCAGTTGGTGTTAGAGATTAACTGTTAGGATGACTTTGGATATGGTAGAGAGATAATAGAAATGATTCCTGCCAATGATCATAGCTATTCTGATCCATACTGTCTTATGAAAAAAAAAAAGGTATATGTATAGAAAAGTAGAGATGCATGCAGAGAACGAGTAGAGATGCAATTACTTCAGAATAAGTTGAAACAATATATTTTCATGCCATAAATGTGAAAGGACAAAAGGGAAAAGAGAATCTGCTGCTTAAAAAAAAGAGTTTACAAGAAAGTCTTTACTGGAGCAGGCAAAGTGCCTTTTCTTGTCATACTTCGGGAACAATTAATGAAACATAGAAGTGTGGGATATGTTTCTCATTGTATTTGGGAACATTAAAAGGTAATGCCACTAATGAGGTGGTAAGCAGTACGCAGGCGCTATTTTACCACAGCCAACCTGTAAGGAGAAAGAGAGGTGAGCAGAACTTTAAAAGGCAGATATGACTTACTCTGACTTCAATTTGCTTTCAAAAACATGATCACTGACCCTTTAAATCACAAGCCAATTAAACGTATTGTAGTACCATTACTAATTACATGCTGAGAGTGTAAATTTAAAATGGCAATTTCAATTTTCAGTTCATTGGGAGAATGCAGGAAAACGAAATTGCATACTAACTAGTTCATGTGTATCAGACACCTGAAAGATTAGAAAAAACCCAAACCTCTGCACTCATTACAAGTGAGTTATAAGCAAAGCATTCAAACCTTTTATTTGCGGGGCTGCATATAAATAAAGAAATTAAATGACAAAGAAAATTGATAATGATGGAACAAGGCAAAAATAGCTACAGGCCTTTACATAACCAGACTTTGAGGGACTTTGCTCATTATACACAGCTTCCTTTAGAATTTATCCAGCAGTAGAAACTACAAGAGGGGAATAGGTTACTGCTTAGGGCTCACTGTGCTAAATGTTAATTTACGTTTCCTAAAAATGGACTTTCTGCTTTTGTAACTTTCCACTTAATCTCTGCCAAACATTCACACCCTTTTTCAGGACCTTATTCTGGACCAGCTGCTTTGCCACTCAAAGTATCATGGAAAAGGTTCCATGTACAGGCTGCTCACAGAAGGACCAGGGAAGAAGCTGGTGACATGATAAAATAAAAACTCAAGTACATTGTTATTAGAGGTCTTTTCTCCCACAAGACGAGTAGAAAAGCAGCCAGAAATTTCACCCAAATCAGAGTCTGATGGTTTTTTTTAACCCCCCACAAACATTTATAATGTTTCTCCCTGGCAATTACAGAAGCTTTGGAAAAATAAGATCGGAGGTTCCTGCTTCTCCTCTTCTCTCATCAGAAACTCTTCACCCGTATAAGGGTCAGGCAGTGTTTGTCTTTTAGAGCTTATTTCATGCTAGAAGAACAAGACAGTGCTCTTTCGTAAAGAACTACCCTGCAGCACATAAAGTGTGAGTATGTGGAGGTCTATCCCTGCCAAATCACATCAGGGTTTCTGCAGAACACTAAAAAGCAATTTTCCCCTGCAAATGTCATCTCCCTGAAAATTTTCAGATTTTCTGATCCCAGTGTTTTAAGGAGAAAAGTCTCAGAAAAGGAAGATGTAAACTTCTGTTCTTAAATTACAAAATGTATTTCAAATTTTGAGCTGAACTGGAAAAAAAAAACCAGAAAAAAAAGATTCTGCAAGTTCTATAAAAATTATACACCAAAGTTTATTTTGCAAGAAAAAAGATGAAAAAGAAGATCATCAAGTACAACTGTCCATCAGCATTACTACTTTAGCCTCCAAACCATGTCACACAGTGCCAGATCCAAATGCCTCTTAAACATCTCCAGGGATGGCAATTCCACCATCAAAGCACTTGGAACACATACTAGGTGCTTTGGACACTTTAATCATATCACTTAAACTTCTAGGAGGTCCTTACAGACTGTGGTTGTCAAAATTACAGAATAACCTGTATGGGATTGGAATTACTTAGCCTGAGCCATTAACTCCAAAAATAGAGCAAATTGTTCAGATCTGATGCCCGAGATTTATAGACACATTTTTTCCTTTTTCCCAATGTTCTTTACAGGGAAGAGCTAACAGAAGACTTCCATGGGAGCAAAGTCCAAGGCAGTCACAGCTCTTGTCTGGGTAGATACCTGCATAGTGCCTGATAGCTGCCTCCACGGTGCATGGTGGCTTTGTCAAGTACAAATGTGGAAGCATCATTCAATATCCCGTTCATCCCCTAGAAAAGACATGTCTAGGGGGCTAATGCTAAATGATTTTGAATTTTTTCTCCAGTTCATTTAATAAAGCCCACACTCTAATGCAGCCCAAAAGCTACTGTAACTCTGACTTTTTCATTATCCATTAAAGTTACATTAGCCTTCTACTCCTGTAGAAATAATTCTGCTCAAATCCCTTGGCGCTATTCTTTCCAGTTCTTTTTCAATGTATGAATTTTACAGGCTTCCTAACCCCTCCGGTCTATATGGATGAAAACTGACTTAAGAAACATCGAAGGGCCTTTGTGTTTACAGTCTGCAATAAACAACAAACAGTAACACTGACTTCATTTTTCAGGATTGACAAAATCCAGCAGTCTCACTGCACCAGTTTCAGAAAACTCCATCAAACACTGTTTTGTGTCTTCTCTCCAAACAAGAAAAATGAACAGGTAATCTTGTATGCCGTTTTTCCCCCTCTAGATATTTGGAAGCCACACGCAAAAATCACCAATGGTAGCCAAGACAAAACCTCAAATATGAACAAAAAATTTCACCATGCACACAAAGGTAATTTCAAGAAGAATGTGTCTGACACACCCAAGGGACATAATGGACAGTTCAACTTATTTCTGGCAGATGAGATAATCAGATACTTTCTTTTGCTAAATCCTGTGGTGGTGGTCACTGACAGGAAAGCACTTTCTTCACATATTGACTATACTGATCAGTACAAAAGGTTTTCCCACAAGGATCTCACTTACTAACCTGTATTGGTCAACAGCTGACATTGCCAAAGCTTCGCCCAATTCATAGATCACAAAAAGAAAATGCCATAAAAGTAAAGAGCTACAGCAATCACTGTATAATGATTATCTTCATTAAAATACTGCCACAAGACTTCATATTCACTGCTTCATGACTTTCACTGAAGTAATTTCTTGGGCACAGAGAAATCCAGTTCACAGTGCCATTTGGATCAGTCTACTGATAACATCCTTGAATGAGAATATGAAAATGTGCATTTTTCAGCCCCATGGATGTGGTTGAACTAACAGCTGTTTCAACCTTAATTGAAAGAGTTCTTGTTACTTCCAGTATGATGCACATGATACTTGACCTGCTGCCCAGAGCAGCTCAGTAGAGAGGACCAGCTCTTCCTGCAGGCTCTGGTACAGCCAAAACCACATTAAAGCATGCTAGAAAGATGCCCTCAGAAGGCTGCATATGTCAAAATATCTCTACCAGGTGATCTTGCTGTGATGTGCTTCTCAGGACTTAACTACCAAATGTAACATATGGGGAAAGCAGCTTCATTCAAAGAAGCCTTTTTAAACCTGCTTCCATGGTTTAGAGCCACAATGGAACATATGCATGTTTTTTAAATAAAAAGATTTGTGCATTTGTAAAGTCAAGATTATCACTGTTTTTCAAGTAATAGTCTCTTTTAGCCTAGACTACATTTTTGACAGTGAGTAAGAATCTAGCTGTTCGTTAACCACTTGTCTTCATCAGTTTCCTAAGTGACACTGGCAATTGAATCAAGGAGATTTTTTTCCTCCTCAGTTCCATCTGTTACCTGAATCCATGGCCATTTGTCATTTTCTGCAGCAGTCCAAGCATTCACAAGACCTTTCTTATTAAGTCGTGCATAGTATGGATACCATTTCTGGAGTCCAAAAAGAGCTCGATGAGTGGATGACGCAGTAATTTGTTGGTTTGACACAATTCCTCCTTCTATCCCTAGTGGGCCAGAGCATCCTGCAAATGGAAACGGGAAAAGAATGCTTACTTACATTTCATGCTTTCTCAGAAACTTGGCAGTGTTTCCCCTTAAGCAGTACCCAAGAACAAACTCTGAAATGGTACTGTTACAATATCCTTACACCACGTGGACAGAAAGTCACAAATAATTTATTTCCTCATTAATTTAAAGGTACAGATAAGAAAAAGTGGCCAGTGCAATTTGCTCCTCTCAGCAGGGAGTCACTGGTAGCACAGTCCCCAGGTACTGTGTGTCACAAGTGATGGAGACAAATATAAACTAAATGGAAGTTTTAAGTTGGTTATGGAGGAAGTACCATGGACAAGCAAATCCTTGTGCTCTGAAAAGGTAAACCAAGCCCCCATATGGGTTGGGTTCTGGATGTGTTCCTTCTCAAAGTCAAAACCTGGCAAAAAAACCTCCTAGGATATGCTTAAAGGAAATCTGGCCTCACTTAAATTAGTGGCTGACTTGCACTACACAATGATTTCACACATTTTTAACAGTCCACAGAGCTGGGCTTGAATCTAAAGTCCTGGTGCTATTTTTCTATATCAGCCAACAATAAATTCTTTGCATTCAGCACTTGAGTAATAACTCTGCACAAAACACAACAAAACGCAGCTCTCTCCTATTGCTGTGCCAGGTGCACAGTAGTGCCAGAAGAAAACAAATTCTTTGTCACCAGCATAGGCAGGCACAATATAGAATGATTCAAAAACTCCACATATGTTGGAAAATTGACATTTTTTCATTGTGTTTTCATAGAGTGTTACTTAAGAATTGAAAGACCTATTCAAACCTTAGCTCTGTTTCTGAAATGTGTTCATCCAAGGATAAAATCCTTTGGTGTATGAACTGCTATACATGCTTGCAAGCCAGAGGTAAACAACTCTAGCACAATATAGAATGATTCAAAAACTCCACATATGTTGGAAAATTGACATTTTTTCATTGTGTTTTCATAGAGTGTTACTTAAGAATTGAAAGACCTATTCAAACCTTAGCTCTGTTTCTGAAATGTGTTCATCCAAGGATAAAATCCTTTGGTGTATGAACTGCTATACATGCTTGCAAGCCAGAGGTAAACAACTCTACTTTCCTAAGGAAAAGCGCATGTTTCCAAAAGTTTGTTATTTTTACTTATTAAGATACCTTTGTTGCTTCATAATGGAATAGAAAATGCACACAGATGTGTCTATCTGGATGTGTAACTCACCAACACACACACATGTACCTACAGGGTTAGTGTATCAAACTGACCACTGTTAACAGCTGGAATCATAGATAATTTGAAAATAGAGACACAAGAAAGCAGAAGAGAGGTTACCAAGGGGAGATTAAAAAGGAAGCATGTTTAAGACGTTACTTAATGTTAGGCATGACAGTTGCTGCATTTATTGCTTAAGATGCATTAAAAGTTTGAAAGGTTGAAATATGTGTAAAATCCTTACACAGGAAATGCGAATTTTCCACTCTAAATTGAAGGCAATTTAATTACCAAGTACATCACTTAACTTGACTTTCTCATAAACATATATGGTCAGAAGTGATTACCTTCCCTAGCCTTAGGAGTATTATTCCTGAAATCCAAAGCAAATCTCTACCTTCAGGGAATGGGTACTTTATTGCACAAGTTCCGTATTCTCACTGTGGTTCCAGTCATGATTTGTCATATTTGTCAGTTTTTCAATGTGAGATAAACGTAAAATTTATGAATCCTGAAAGTTTAAACTACCACTTTCTACTTTGGTGATCAGTTCAGGCATAACAACATGAGATGTGTAGGAAGTATGAGACTGGATAATAATTTTTAAACAATCTTATAAGTACATTCCTTAAATTACCAGATTTTTTTTCTTTTTTATATATTGAACAGCAGAAGTTTCATTACGATACTGTGAGTGAGCTCCTTCCATTGCCAAACCTGCCTCTTTACTCATCTCTTAGATCTTTATTTTAATCATATATTACTTTACAAGCAAACCTTTCCACTTGCTTTCTATTATCAGTTAAAGTAAAATATTGAACACATTTTTGGACAGTCAAATACCACAGCAAATAGACTTCCCTTAGCCATATGCTCATTAATTTCTTCAAAATACTCCACTAGATTGGTGAGTCACTCTTTCTTCTTACGAAAACTCTAATGGGGCTATTACTCTCTAAATTCACAAGCAATTTACTTCACCTGAAAACTCACGGCTGAATCTCTGGTTACATCAAACATGCTTTACCACTAAAGGACTGGCTACAAACTAGTCCTTTAGTAATAAAGTCCTTTAGTGACTACTTTGGTGAGACACTGGCACAGGTTGCCCAGGAACATGGTGGCTGTCCCAACCCCGGCAGTGTTCAAGTCCAGGCTGGATGAGGCCTTGAGCAACCTGATCTAGTGAGGAGGTGTCCCTGCCCAGGGCAGGGTGTTGGGACTAGATGATCTGTAAGGCCCATTCCAACCCTTAAATTCTATGATTCTATGATCATAATTTCTGCAAAAGATATTAAATTTCTAACACAAATACGTTCCTTCAGGTTGAGGTATCAATTACTTCTTCAAGTGTTTAAGAACTGTGATATGCCACTGACCACTAACAATGAAGAAAACAGGCAGAGCTTTTCCAGATTGTTTGTCTTTTAAAGGAAACCAAGATGCATATTTTGCAGAACAACTACAAGCTGTATTATATCTTTTTGCTATACTTCTGCTTCTATTAAATCCATACTTCATTTAGCAAGAATCATGACAGCCTGGGAAGCTGCATTCTCCAATGGAGTAATAATATCACTACAGTGACTGTGTACAATTCAGACTGGTCAACATCATTCATTAAATGAAAATCCACTTTTATTAGTTAATGCAGATGCATCAGGGCATGATAAACCACTTGATGCAAGGAAGTAAAAAAACCGGCCTGACAGGTTCATGATACAGATTCTCAAGGAAGATTTTGTCCTCTGGAACTCTTATTTTAGTGTCATTAAAGAGCAGGATGCGAACTCAAGTAATATTGTTCTTATTCTACAGTGACAATTACTGTGCCTACAAGGGAGCCGGAGAGGGACTCTTTGTTATGGGGTTGATCAATGATAGGACATGGGGTAACAGGTTCAAACTGAAGGAGGAAAAGTCTAGGTTGGATGTGAGAAAAAAGTTGTTTTTCAGTAAGGGTGGTGAGACACTGGCACAGGTTGCCCAGGGATGTGGTGGCTGCCCTGCCCTGGGTGGTGTTCAAGGCCAGGCTGGGTGAAGCCTTGAGCAACCTGATCTAGTGGGGAGGTGTCCCTGCCCTGCCCAGGGCAGGCTGTTGGGATTAGATGACCTGTAAGGTCTATTCCAGCCCCTAAATTCTATGATTCTATTATTCTGCACTAAATCAAGCCCATTCGATGCTTCTCTGCTTCTCTTCAAACACAAACTTAGGCCCATAAAAACCAAAAACAGTGGTCCATGGAGATAACAGAATGCAATGGTGTACCAACAGCTATATGAATGTGAATGGATCCACGGAAGGATGGGGAAGTCCGTAACATAGGAAAAGTGAATCTTTTCAATTCTCCTAAGAACCCCCACCAACTCAAGTGAAGACACCATAGCTATAACTTAATTAGATCTAGAAACCTTATGTACCATTTTGCACCACAAATCAACTGATTTTTAGTCCAGATTTCACTTGCAGACCAAGTGTATGGGGATCAAATAGCTCCCCAGACAGAAGGTGAGTTCTGTGCTTTCACTCTTATCTCTGATGACAATAAATCCCTCCAGCTGAACAGCAACATTTGTGTGAAAGGAAGCAGAAGATGATGACAGTTAGCTAGGTGTGTTTTACACTGATATCTTCTCAGAAGTAAATTAAAATAGGGAAATAAGTCACTGATTCCCCCTCTTTATAGTGAAAAGACAAACCACTTTAAGATACAGTTACTACAGCAAGAGATGATAAGCAGAAAGCAGTGGGTAAACATGTTACTTGAGTATATTTAATTTGGATTTCTACATTCATGTCAGTCCACAAATTTAGCAAAACCTCAATATGGTTTAAAAATTCCTTGAAAATGTGAGGATTATGCCTCTGCAAACAGAATGAAAAGATTTCTTGCTATTGACAATGAAATATGCCTGACTTTGCAGCATGAATATAGACCTTTCATTTCCTCTGATGGTCTGCCTCTAGCTAACGTCATCAAAACAAACAGATGCAAAATTGAAGACAAGCAGAAAACAAAGCTGCTTTAGACATCTGCAATCCAGTCTTCCTCCAAGCACCTCATTTTCTGGAATGAAATTACTCTGGCTGTGCTTAGCATGGCCTGATAATGGTGCTGAAAAGACAACTGGAGCATCTCCCCTATGAGGCTGAGGGAGTTGGGACTGTTCAGCCTGAAGAAGAGAAGAGTATGTGGAGACCTCAGAGCAACTTTTCTGTATCTGAAGTGAAGGGAAGGAAGCCAGACAGGAACTCTGTGTTAGGAACTGCAATGATAGGACATGGGGTAATACGTTAAAACTGAAGGAAGCAGAGTCTAGATTGGATGGGAGAAAAAAGGT
>NW_008653281.1:28630-31566 GCF_000695815.1 Acanthisitta chloris
GGCTCATGAGACCCCACAGGGAATACTGCATGCAGTTCTGGTGTCCTCAACATGGAAGAAGGATATGGAACAGTAGGACCAAGTCCAGAGGAGGCCAAGAAGTTGATAAGAGGACTGGAGCACCTAACCTATGAACACAAGCTGAGGAAATTGGGGCTGTTCAGCCTGGAGAAGACTGTGTGGAGACCTCAGAGAAACTTCTCAAAATCTGAAAGGCCTACAAGGGAGTCGGAGAGAGACTCTGTGGTAGGAATAGGACAAGGGGTAACAGGTTCAAACTGAAGGATGGGAAGTTTAGGTTAGATATTAGAAAAATGTTTTTTACTGCAAGGGTGGTGAGATATTGGCACAGGTTTTCCAGGGACATGGTGGCTGCCCCAACCCTGGAAAAAAAACTTCATCTGCCAGTAATCCAATCCTGAGCTGCATCCAAAGGACTGTGGCTAGCAGGTCAAAAGAGGTGATTCTTCCCCTCTATTCTGGTCTCATGAGACCCCACAGGGAATACTGCATGCAGTTCTGGTGTCCTCAACATGGAAGAAGGATATGGAACAGTAGGACCAAGTCCAGAGGAGGCCAAGAAGTTGATAAGAGGACTGGAGCACCTAACCTATGAACACAAGCTGAGGAAATTGGGGCTGTTCAGCCTGGAGAAGACTGTGTGGAGACCTCAGAGAAACTTCTCAAAATCTGAAAGGCCTACAAGGGAGTCGGAGAGAGACTCTGTGGTAGGAATAGGACAAGGGGTAACAGGTTCAAACTGAAGGATGGGAAGTTTAGGTTAGATATTAGAAAAATGTTTTTTACTGCAAGGGTGGTGAGATATTGGCACAGGTTTTCCAGGGACATGGTGGCTGCCCCAACCCTGATGGTGTTCAAGGCCGGGTTGGATAAGGCCTTGAACAACCTGATCTAGTGAGGAGGTGTCCCTGCCCATGGCAGCGGGTTGGGACTAGATGATCTCTAAGGTCCATTCCAACCCTTAAATTCTATGATTCTATGATTCTATGAACACAAACCTTGACAAAATGATTATGGATGACCTCTGATACCACGGCAATTCATGCTGCTCAACATCATGCAGCCTAGGCTCCAGAACCCTTTTTCTTCTTCTTGTTCCTCCTGCCACAGAGACATCCTTGTTCCGTTTGTTCTGCCAAGGATAGCTCTCCTCAGATAAAACCAAGTTTGATTTTTAGGAGCTGATTAGATGCATATGGAGAATCATTTAACAGTCTGCTATCAAAGTTCCCATCTATATGCAATGTGATGTTCTTGCAAGGCTTGTATTTTTACAATCATGAAACGATAATGCTAAAATCTTCTGTATAAAGACTACATAAAGTGCTTTTGCAGGGAGGTGGTTGGAGACATGTCTTCCATTCCTACTAGAGGTGTCTGTGGACCTTGTCATGGTTTCGTGACAGTTGTCAACTTTACCATTGAAAAATGGGATTACAGATTACTACTGATACTGCATTAATTAATGTTGATATATGCACAAACTCCTCACAAGCAATCTAGACGTCAGCCTATTTCTTGCTCTTTCACACAGAGGCGTTACCTCTCTGTCTATAAGCATTTTCTCACATTGCAGTTTCCAGGGAGCAATTCACATCTCTCTCATGGACATCCAGTGGGACTTTCTAGCTTGAGACAGTGTGCAAAAAATTATATATCCAGCATAGCACAGGAGGATATGGAGATGATGGATCAGACAGTGAAAGCAAATTATGTCTTTTTATATATAATGCTGTGATTGAAATGGTGTCGCTCTTGCTTAGTTCTTGCTTGGTAATTTCTCCATTCTGTTCTTTGAGTAGAATGGATAGGGTTGCAAATTCCCCACAAAACACCACAGGGATTAATGTCTGAGGAACTGAAATATAACAGTACAGTTGAAGAAGGGACCTCTCCAACAGAAGTAAAATTAAAGATCCTTAAACTGAATACTACTGGAAGCTGGGTAAATACAATAGGAGAACCATTGCTTAGTGCTTGTCCCTTTTCTTACACTCATTCATCAAGCATTCACTTCCAATCACTGTCTAAGACAGGACTATTGGACTGTCACAGGGATGGTTATTCCTATGCTCAAAAGGAAGGGCACATCTAAAACATCATATCTGCAAACCTGTAACCAAAAAACCCACTTATTTTTTTAGTATTGTACCATGAAGCAATTCTGCTCATGCTGAACTCTGTCACGTTAATGTTACTGACCTCATCCCCTAGTGGAACTGGCCTGGGAAGGAGAATTATAGAATAAAGACATAATGTTTGTGTATCCCTATCCAAGAAAACTGTGGCATCAAACCATCTGGAAAAAATGTCTGTCCAAGGAAAGGTCAGCTACATTACAGCCACACAATCCCTCACAAATGTTTGCTGAATCCCTTTTTTCCAAAACTTCCAGTAGTGACCATTCAATAGCCTCATTTGGCATTTAATTAATTCCCACTTGAATCTTTTTTATTCCATTTATTATTTCGTGTCCTGATTCTACAAACATGGACAAAAATGTTCTCTTCTTAAAACACGTTTTAGACTATCTGCCTCCTCTCTTACTCTCTGTTTTATCTGAAGGATGCCAAAAAGTCACAACTTACACCAAATAGGTGATGTAGCACCAACTGTGAAGGAACACAGTTCTCCTTGCTATAGGGGTTACTGGACAACTGGAGAAATAACCCAAAATCCAGGGAAGAGTTTAGAATTCAGGAAAATGATTGGCGGAACCTTCACCATGATGCAAACCAAAATACTTTCTGTGAATTTATACCACTATTCAAGTTACAGCATTAACCAACTCATATCAGAATCATAGAATCATAGAATTTAGGAGTTGGAATGGACCTTACAGATTATCCAGTCCCAACCCATCCTGTCATGGGCAGGGACACCTCCTCACTAGATCCGGTTGCTCAAGGCCTTAT
>NW_008653281.1:31579-33759 GCF_000695815.1 Acanthisitta chloris
CAGGGTAAGGGCAGCCACACATCCCTAGGCAACCTGTGCCAGTGTCTCACCATCCTCACAGGAAAAAACCTTTTTCTCATATCTAAGCTAGACTTTCTCCCCTCCTTCAGTCTGAACCTGTTACCCCTTGTCCTGTCACTGCAGTTCCTAACACAGAGTCCCTCTCTGGCTCCCTTGTAGGCCCTACAGATATTGAAAAGTTGCTCTGTGGTCTCTACACTGTCTTCTCTTCTCCAGGCTGAACAGCCTCAACTCCCTCAGCCTGTCCTCATAAGGGAAAAAAAAATTACCTTTATTTTATTTTGCTGCCAAGCAGCATCTATGATTTTTTTAAAAAAAATGTATATATTGCAGTAAGGACTTAAGTTTTTCAAAATGCTCTGCTGAGCTCTCATACAGAAATTCTTTATCTCTGTGTGAAAAATGATTTTTACCTTTCAAGCTGGTACTGTGAAAGACAACACTTCTACCAGATTTGAGTATTGATAATAATCATCTACATAACTCACAGCCACTTACACACTACTAAAATTAATCTGAATAGAAGAAATTGTGGAGGTACACTCAAAAGAATTAAATTGCATTCATATCATCGGAGGTAAATACATAGCAGCTTTCAAGTCACACTGTAAAATAATTGCTGTGGGATTATTACTTAAGGGATAATAGACACAGAAACCATAACCCCTAAATACCACAGAACAGTAATTGATTATTCCTATTATTATCTTAGTTTGAAATAATATGAAAACATGGATAAGGCCTTGAGCAAGCTCTTCTACTGAGGAGGTGTCACTGCCCTGGGCAGGGGGTTGGGACTGGATGACCTGTAAGGTCCAACCCTTAAATTCTATGATTCTATGATATCCGATTCCAAGTCCTATTTACCAACCCCAAGACTTTTTTTGGTGGATCTGAACTTGGGAAGCTGTGAGTGGAGGAGATTTGTGCAGCTGTGGATGTATTCATTACCGCCTTTATTTCTAGCCATTGCAAATAGTTGTAGCACTTGCTACAGCCCATTAAAAATTTAAGCATAAATTAGGCATTTAAAAACAAACATAGGAACTCACTCGCATTTAAAAATTTAAAAATTATTAAAAAATAATACTTTTCATTTGTTGCTGCTGAACGCTGTGTAATTCATGCACTTCCTCCATCTTCAGGTATTGATAGAAACATTTCTTTGAAGAATACAAGTAAACTCAGCAGTTTTCCAGCTTTGTTAAAAAATGTGCTAATTAGGCACAGTGTTCTGAGAATGGTTAGCCTGAATTCACGTTAGCTACAGACAGCTTCCTTCAGAATCTCTTGGCTTTATGTTTACATTCATAAGTCAATAATGACATGCTGGTTTATTTGGGCTTTTTTTGCTTTATGGAGCATGCAACATAGACAAATACCTATGTGGCAAATGCAGTATATTGCAGTGTATCCTGTCTTATCCCTAGGTTCATACCGAAAGACTTGGCTTTTTTTTTTGTCACAGAGCAACATTTGTACTAGAAAAATTTGTAATTTTAACCTAAAGTAGCTAACCATCTACAATAATTACTAACTTCAAGGCAGCTCATGACATAGGCATATATCATAGAATCACAGAACCAATCAGGTTGGAAAAGACATCGAAGATCATCAAGTCCAACTCTACTGTGGTTACCAGACCACGGCACTAAGTCCCACATCCAGTCTCATCTTATTTATCTATGTGATTAATGACAGCTACTTCTTAAATCATATAATCACAGAATTTAAGGGTTGGAATGGACCTTACAGATCATACAGTCCCAACCCCCTGCATGGGCAGGGACACCTCCTCACTAGATCAGGTTGCTCCTGGCCTTGAACACTGCCAGCGTCAGGGCAGCCACACATCCCTGGGCAACCTGTGCCAGTGTCTCACCACCCTCACAGGAAAAAACCTTTTTCTCACATCTAAGCTAGACTTTCTCCCCTCCTTCAGTTTGAACCTGTTATCCCTTGTCCTATCACTGCAGTTCCTAACACAGAGTTCCTCTTCAGCTCCCTTGCAGGCCTTCAGATATTGAAATATTGCCCTGAGGTCTCCACACAGCCTTCTCTTCTCCAGGCTGAACAGCCCCAACTCCCTCAGCCTGTCTTCATAGCGGAGATGCTCCAGTCCTCTTATCAACTTTGTGGCCTCCTCTGGACTTGCTCCA
>NW_008653281.1:33840-34085 GCF_000695815.1 Acanthisitta chloris
GACCAGCTGCCTACACTCCTTTGGATGCAGCCCAGGATTCCACTGGCTTTCTGGGCTGCTAGCGCACACTGGAGCTCATGGTGAGCTTCTCATCTGTTTGCTCCAGAAAGTAACTGCAGAAAATATAACTGGACGCAAACCATCTCTTGGAAATAAAAGTGCAATGACAAGATATAGTTACACTGAAAGACAATCTGCATTTTTCTAGCAGGTCTACAATGGAAATCAGTGGGAATACAGCATCA
>NW_008653281.1:34113-35370 GCF_000695815.1 Acanthisitta chloris
GCTTGTTCATTTGCCAGGAGAAGAGTATGTGCTTTTCAAAAGGAAGCTCTTATTTTGCTGCCTAGAGCCTTTCTTTCTGTCTTTGTGGTTTGGCATCGGGGCTTTTTTTCATCTCCATAAGAGCAGCAAGTGTTCCTAGAAATGACAATATCACTTGTTACAAGATGAATCCATTGAAATTGTTTAAAAGCTACTAATATGAATTTGACATTAAAATGGAATACATGTTCTTCAGAAAGAAGGGGAATATCCTGCAATATACTGATATAGTGATACGCCAGTATGAGCTATATTCGCAGGACTGGATGTAAATGGCAGTTATTTAAATCTGACTACACAGAAGCAGCCGTTCTTAGGGTCTCTAAGCTGTTTCCATCTTCTTCTACAACCCATCTAACTTTTTAATAACTGGAAATTCAGATATCTGCATTTAAATCTTGTTCCTGGAAGATATTTGATGCAGCTATAACCTTATATTTATGTAAAGCTGCTTTACAGATCGGGGCTTGAAGCCATGTTAAAAGGACAATTAATTTAAAGGTCATGAACGTTTATTAGGGTGGGGAAAAAATTCAGAATGAAGATTCATAAAATTGTCTTTTTATATATGCACTAAAAGAATTCTTTCATGGGTAGAGTAGTGTAGCAAAAAGAGCTGTTATATTTGTGACTCCATGGTGCATTTTAAGCATAAATCAGTACATGTAGATTTTTTTATTATCCTTTTATTTCTCTTTAGATACCCTTATTTTTCTTATCAACATCTTTTTTCACCATAAAAAGTGTTTGAATTAAGAAACCAAATAAAACAAACACAAGAAATGCAACCCATGGGACCCAGCTTCAGCCATCTCGAAGTACTGTATCAACCCCAAACTAGATGCTTGGGCTCTGTTTGTCATCTGTGGGAGGAAACAGGCAACTCTAAACCACAATTTTCTTCATTTCATCATCTATTAAGACAGCATTTAAGACAGATGTAATCAAGTTTTCTGTGTTTACCATCCAAGAACAAGCCCAGAGGACCATCTTCAACTTAGTGCCTATATTTAAGAGGCTAAAATTTAGTGACATGAATCCCATGAGTTTCAAATGCACTGAAAAGACCTTGCTTTAAAAATACATGATGACCTGTTTTTCTGCAAAGCTAGATTTACTAGACAGTTAACATAATTCAGCTTTGCAAAAAGAGGTGTTTTAAAAACAGATGCAGAGAAAAAGATGAACATAACAACAAACAACTTTCCAGACTTTTCC
>NW_008653281.1:35414-36611 GCF_000695815.1 Acanthisitta chloris
TTTGAAACTGGCAGACAACAACCTGAGGGTCCTGGTTGAGAAGCTGACCATGAGATGACAATGCATCTTCATAGCAAAGACAGCCAAGAGCCTTCTGGGCTGCATTAGGCAGAGCATTGCCAGCAGGTCAAGGCAGGTGATCCCCTCTACTCAGCAGTGGGAAGATACATGTGGGGTGCTGTGTCCAGTGCTGGGCTCCCCACTGGTAAAAAGACATGGACTTACCCGAGTGAGTCCAGCACAGCATCAGGGTGATTAAGGGACGGGAGCATTTGACCTACAAGGAGAATCTGCAAAAGCTGCAAGTGCTCAGTCTGCAGAAGGGAAGGCTTAGGGGGATCTTCTCTATCTGTATAAATGTCTGATGGGATGGAACGAATACAAAGGAGCTAATGGTGCCCACTAGCAGGACAAGAGGCAATGGGAACAAATTTAAAAGTGGGAAATTCCATTTGAACACAGGAAAACAAGACCTCTTTTTTTTCCTTTTTTTTCGCTTTTTTTTTACTGCAGGAATGGTCCACACTGGTACAGGTAGCCCATGAGGATATGGAGACCCTCCTGTGAGATATCAAAAACCTTTGTGGACTTAGTCCTGAGCAACTAGCTCTAGATTGAATCATAGAATCTCAAAATCATCAAGGTTGGAGACTTCTATCAAGCCCAACCATTATCCTGTCACTGCTGTAAACCCTAAACCATGTCCTCCAGGATCAGATCCAGACACCTTTTAAACACTTCCAGGGATGGTGACTCCACCATCTCCCTGGGCAATATTCCAGTGCCTGAACACCCTAACAGGGAAAAAAAGTTCCTAACATCTAGGCTGAATCTCCCCTGTCTCAGCTTATGGCCACTCCCTCTGGTCCTCTCACTGCAGGCATGGCAATGAGATATCCCTACAGAAGCAGGAAGACTGGAGTGGTGGCCCTGCCAACTTCAAACTTGCTGAGGTGTTCTGACTTCAAATAGTTCTAACTCCAGTCCTTTTCCACATCAGTGCTGACAGACAGTAAACTCCTGACATCAAACCAGCACTGAGGAGTCCTTCATCAGTAAGAATAGTTTGACATTGTTCTGTTGACTTTGGAGCATTACTGATTTACCATGGGTAACTGTGCTCAGTTCTGGGCCCCTCAGTTCAGGAGGGACATTGAGGTGCTGGAGCAGGTCCAGAGAAGAGCAACGAGGCTGGTG
>NW_008653281.1:36780-49006 GCF_000695815.1 Acanthisitta chloris
ACAGACTCAAGCTCTGCCAAGGGAGGTTTAGGTTGGATATTAGGAAGATATTTTTTATGGAGAGAGTGATCAGGCATTGGAATGTGCTGCCCAGGGAGGTGGTGGATTCACCATACCTGGAGGTTTTTAATATGAGACAGGATGTGGCACTTAGTGTCATGGTCTAGTAACATGGTATGGTTGGACTTGATGATCTTGGAGGTCTTTTCCAACTTGTATGATTCTATGATTCTAAAACTTGCCCCTGAAATATTTGTCTTTATCCAGTATTTTACAGTGCTACATGAAATAATGATAAATAATGTGTTCATTATGATAAGGAGAAGAAAGCCCTAAAGGGCCGGGGAATACCTGACTAGTGGACAAAGGGAAGAAAGCTCTGAAGGGCCAGGGAGTGCTTGCTGAGTGAATAGAGGTGAGAGATAATCAAGATAGAGGAAGTACGCCCTAAAGGACCATTAAGTGCCTGCTGAGGAAGGTGACAACGATTTCAAAACTAGTTGCCATAATAATGAACACCCATCTCTGGAGGTAATGGGGGAAGTATGCCCTAACGGCATGCTACATGCCCGCTGAAGAGGGGGACTTGCAAGTTGAGTAAGGGGCATGCAGGTTGAGGAAGAGGACGTGCCAATGATTTTTTTAAAACTAATTGTAATAATATTGACCACCGATCTCTGGAAGGAATGTATAAAAAACCATGAAGTTTTGTCTCCGGGAGCACAAGCTTGGTGGAACGATCCCCCTTGTGCCCAGCGCTGAATAAACAAATACCTGCTACTCAAAGATACAAGTCTTTGAGTAGTTTCTTTTACAGCTTTTCTCTTTTTCTTCCTTGGGAGCCATTTGTAAGCAGAACATTTTACACAGATGTGCTTGCAGTCCTGATTCTGTTAGAATTCTGTTAAAATGATACCTGACAAACTAAAATTCTGTTTCCTTTCCTATACCAAATTAAAATTTTGCTGATAGCGGCATGGATAATCGGTATATTTTTGAAAAGGAGAAGAAATTCTAACTGTAGAAATTACGTCTTCATTTGCAGGGGAAGACAGAGGTCCAAGGAGACTTCTCTTTTTTCAGGAGATGCTGCCTTTGCATATGTGTGCATACCATATGTGTGAACTTACACTATGACAGACTGAAGGAAACTAAAATCTGAAGTTAGTTGAAGTACTGGTTTGGCTTTGTACTTTCAGTTTTACTTCAGTCATACTTGCACAGAGCAAATATATTGTGTGGAGGTACTGTGAAGGACAGTCATATACCTCAGCTCATTATTACTGGCTTCAGTAGTCCAACAGCACTGATTGCACCAGTGCGTCTGGAGGTTGCACAGACATAGGAGGTACATTTCTACATACCCATTTCTTGAATATATTTGCCTCTATTTTTTTTTCAAGCACATTCTTACTGCCATTTCATCTGCTCTTCAGTTCATGACAGGGTTTTTTTCTTCCCCCACCAGCAGCTATTACTTCTTATGTTGTCTCTTAAAACATCACTTTTAAGCACAAATAAAGCCTAAGCCTTCCCACACAAAGGCAGATTTTCACTCAAAATTAATTCCAAGTTGTGCAAGAGCTGTGTACGGAACACTAACTTCTTATATTTTAAAACTCTGCAGATCCCTAAAATGAGTTTAAAACCACCATTGCCCAAAAGCGATGGCATCATCCTACATCCACGTGAGCTCTAAGTCTGTTTTTGCCAATCATATCATTACCTAACTAAAAATCTCTAGTTTAGGTACAGTGGTGCTTTGGACTTGAGTATTGAACATCTTATTTTATGGGCTGGTGTTTGGAGAATGCTGGTGACCATACTGTAGTTCAACTTTGCACATTTTAGCTATTGGCTATTTCAATCATTCTGCAGCTGATCAAATTGTTTGCTTACTCCATGTAGCTCAAGTGTTTTTTCCACAATCCAATATTTTGATGTAACAGATATCGAGCAACTCAGTTGTGGCAACTCGTGTTAATTTTTGTTCTGAAGAATAATCCTATGGGCAAGATCAAATCAATGTTTTAATTCCCATGGAAGGAATTTAATGACCATTTCCACTGAGACAAGGCAACAGATCATGTGTTCCCCTTTCTTGTCCATCACAATGCAAAAGGAAAACTCAGAATTTACAACTATGCCATTTTATTCTGCATATCAGTACACTTGGAGAACACCCACTCTCAGTGAATATTTCATATAGTTTTTGCCTACTACTAGATAAGGAATGAAAGTCACAGGGTTTGTAACTTCAAGGTGACTCCCAACGACACAATGAAACAGCATATTTTTGTCTGGATCTGTTAAGTTGATAAAACCTTTCAGCTCTGAAATCTGATTAACAGAAGGCATTTATCTCAATAAGTTTGCTTCACAGATATAAGGCAAAATAAAATGGATTTTCTTGACCTATTAATATTTTAATTATTATTACTCTGATTTCTGAAGTGTGACTGCAAGTATGTTAGTAGCCAGTGTGCTAGTGCAGCACTGAGGTGAAGGATATTATTAATCTTGTTTCTTGCCTTCACATAAAATACTGTGTGTCAAAGGCAACATCTTTACCAATTTGCATCATCAGCAGCTAATGAGCACACAGATATTTTCAGACAAGCAAACTTTTCAAATGATGTGTTAAGCTTTAGGTCCCTAGGAGATGGCATGAAAATGAAGTGATTAGTTATGTTCCATGCAACAGAAGACAGCTTTTCAGACAGTAATGGGAAGAATTGCCACCTACTTCCTGATATGTCCAAAGAGATTAAATGCTTTTTATGCTGATGTAGCATCTCTGCCAACAGCAGTGCATTATTCTGTGATCACACTGGTCAACATGGTTCATGTGTGTAAGCAATGGCTATCAGAGCTAATCAGATACAAAGAAACTGGATGCTATGTTCTACTTCTCAAGAGTGCCATTACTGCTAAGTGACTATCATGTGCTTCCATTATCAAACCCTCTCTTCATACTTTCACAGTAAGGTTGTAACATTAACTTTTGGCCTTTACATGCTCTACAAGCTCCATGCTGAAGACACAGGCTGAAAATAAAGTTAAGCAACTCTCAGGTAGTCTGAGATTGTAAAAAAAATAGGACCAAAAGGATTTTAGACTTCAGAACTTTTAATATTTTTTTTCTTTTTTACCACTTTTTCTAGTGGTAAAGTGACTTCATGGCATAGTGTTTTTAAGAACTGTGCCTAGATGAAGATGATAGATTTAGGGACTACAGAGCTGTACTGAAAGATCAGTGCACCACCCCCATCTACAAAAAAAACCTGCTCTAAGGTGCACTGGAAACTACAGACAGGTGAGTCTATTTTGACATCTTGCAAGCTGGAAGTTCTGTAATTACGATCATTGAGAACCTAAGAAAAACTGCTGAAAAGAGCCAATGTGCCTTCTCTAAATGGCAGACCTGCCTCACTTGATGGAGTTCCGTAACAGACACAATATGTGTAGGGATAAAGGAAATACAGCAAAAACAGCACACTTGGATTTTCAGAAAGCATTTGCTAGGGTTCCACATGAAAGGCTCTTGCCAGGGAGTGGGGAAAAGGCCATGCTATAGATAGAAGTTGATTAAGGAACAGAAAGTGGTTTTTCAGGGTGAAGTGAAAGCAGTGGTATCCCCTGAGAGTCATTGCTGGAGTCAGTTTTACTCATCAGTGACCTGGAGGAAGGTGTGAATGTGGAAATTGTCCACTTTGAAGCTCACTAGATCAAATACCACTCTGATGAGGAGCAGGTCCAGAAGGACACAGGAAACTGAAGGCGCGGTCAAAATGGTGAGAGATGAACCTCGGTGTACACAAATGGAAGATGCTGAATCTACAAAAAAAAATCCCTAAAATGTGCCTACACTATCATGGACTTGGAAATTGCCATTACAACTGCAACTAGAGATCTCAGAGTCACCATCATCAGCTCTCTGAAGTCATTGGATCAAAATGCAGTGGCAGACAGAAAAAAGGCAATAAAAGCAGGGCATTGAGAACAAGATATAGCAGTATTATTTTACAGGCATATGAAACGTGGGTATGACCACATACCATGTGCAGTTCAGGTCTCTGTGTCCCTAGAAGGTGTAGAGTTAAAGTATATAGAATGGCAGTTCAAATCATTAAAGGGAAAAAGTAGATATATGAAAAGGCAATAAAATCCAAGGATTTTTCAAGTTAGGTACGAATAGGCTTAGGAGGGTGTGTTGGCTTGGGCTTTAGTAGTTGGCTTTCTTAATGGTGGCTAGTATGGGACTATGCCTTGGATTTGTGCAGGGCACAAGGTTGATAATGCAGAGATGTGTTTGTTATTGCTGCGCAGGGCTCACGCAGAGAAAAGGCCTTTGCTGATTTCTGTACTGCCATGCTGGCAAGGAAGTTGGGGGTGCATGGGAGACTGGGAAGAGACACAGGTGGGACAGGTGATCCAAGCCATCCGAAGGGATATTCAGTACCACAGGACATCATGCTCAGTATATAAGGTGGGAGGAAGAAGGGGGGACATATGGAGTGATGGTGTTTGTCTTCCCAAAGAATCATCCCATGTGATGTGATTCCCTGCTGTCCTGGAGGTGCTGAACACTTCCTGCTTGTGGGAAGCAGTGAATTAATTCCTTGTTTTGCTTTGCTTGTGTATGCAGCTTTTGCTTTCCTTGTTAAACTGTCTTTCTCAACCTGTGAGTTTTTCTGGCTTTTACCCTTCTGATTCTCTCCCCCATCCCATTGGTGCGGAGTGTGTGAATGGCTGCGTGGCTCTCGGTTGCTAGCTGGGGTTAAACCATGACAACCAAACTTTACATACACATAGACAAGATGAACACAGTACTGTTCCTCACATCTACTGAAATTAGGAAGCACTCCCTGAAATTCACAAGAAATCAGCTAAACCCATGGAAAAGAAACTAGTTCTTGCAGAGTGGGCGCTGATCTTCTGGAGCCTTCTAGAGGCAGACATGGGATTAAGGGGTTTGAAAAGGGATTGGACAGGCACATGAATAAACTAAAAGAGACTGAAGAGGGGTGTACACTTTTCATACACCTATTAAATTATGTTTGTCATTACCACAGTCAGAGACACAATGGTGAACCAAACAGATTGTTGAAATACCTGAGGCAATATGATGGGGTTTTATATCCTTAAGAAATCATCATTAACATGGTAGTGAAATTTGGCTAAGAATGCATTATGCTGTTCACAAAAATAGCCTATATAAAAACAAACTCCCCAAGAATGCATAATGAATACGCATAGCAGTTCAATTGGAAGAGAAACTAAACTCTTTCAGAAGGCATCTCCTTTTTATACTGTTTATGGGCTTTTACTAGATGTTCTGTAGGAAACCTAACTATCAAGCAATTTAATATACAGGAAAAAAAGTTTTTTATGGGATTACTAAGAGGAGAGTTGCATTTCTAAGCTGATAAACTAAGATATACCCCCTTTCCTGAGTTTGAATTTATTTCGGATAAAATCTTCTCACCTAATTTACAAAATGGCCAGACGTGAAGAGGTATAGATTGAATTTGTAACTTTCACTTACAATTATGTAAAGATAGCTATTCAGAAATGCTATAACAAAAGGCAAATGGGAAGTTAACTGTCAGTAGTACATAAATAGGCATAACTCCCTTTACTAATTACCCTTGATTCATTAAACTCTGATGGCTAAATCCAAGTCAGGAGACCCTATTGTGCTGACAGTGTCTGCATTAAGAAATTCCAAATAAAGTTGCACAAGACAAAATTACAGTGCAATTACAGAGCTAAGTTGTTTGGGTTTTTTGAATCAACACAGTAGAAATACAGTAAATTCATATTTATCCATAATGCCTTATCAAAATGCTTTATATTACAAAATTTAAACATCTCAGTCACATTCCCAATAACCTCTTCATCCCATGTCCTCAGTGACAGCACTAAAAGCTGAAGTAACTCCAGACACTTTCTAATGTCTTTCCTGTCTAAGTCTCACTATGTAAAATTTCTTGTGACTTCCAATCCTTTCAGCACCACATGGACCACAATATTGCAGTGCTGGATGCTGCTCTGCTCATTTAGCTGCAGCACGATTGACAGGGCAGGGAAATTTGTTTCTCAAACAGATCAGTCTTTTGCAAGAGAACTTAATGTCAGCAAAACTCACAACAAAGAGGAATGAGAGCACTTAACTACAGTATCTCTTCATCAGGAATTCATTTGTATCAAACAACATGAATAAGAATGAACTGCAGCTTAGAAAATGGGGCAGCTCCAGCTGAAGGTTTATGAGTCTTTCAGGAGTTGTAAAGCTTAAGTGAACAAGGCTAATATCTACTTAGAAGGAAATTCCTTCCTTACCTGATCAAATCTGGAACCAACATTACTCATGCCCCAACTCCTTGGAGTACTGGGGATTCTTGGCTGTGACTCTCACACTGCCTTCTGAAGGTGCTCCACCATGCACAAAAAATGCCAATTACATCAGAGACTGAAATCTGTTTTTTCTCAGGCCCCTTCTTCAGTCACAGAAGAGGACTGTGGCATTGCAGCTTTCCCAAGAGGGAAATATAGAATCAGAGAATGTTAAGGTATTGGAATGGACCTGAGAGATCATCTAGCCCCAAACCCTTGCCCTGGGCAGGGACACCTCCCACCACACCAGGTTGCTCAAGGCTTCATCCAACCTGGCTTTGAACATGGTTGGGGCAGCCACAGCCTCCCTGGGCAACCTGTGCTAGTGTCTCACCACCCTCACAGTCAAGAATTTCTTCCCAGTATCTAATATAAATTTCCCTCTTCCAATTTTTACCCATTACTCCTTGTCCCGTCACTGCAGCTCCTAACCAAGAGTCCCTCTGCAGCTTCCCTGGAGCCCCTTCTGATCCTTTCAGGCTGCTATGAAATCTCTACACAACCTTCTCTTCTCCAGACTGAACAGCCCCAACTTCCTCAGCCTGTCTTCATACAGGAGGTGCCCCAGTCCTCTTAACAAATTCATGGCCTCCTCTGGAGGTTATACCTCCCTTACACATGGGCACTGTGGACAGGTGCAGTTTTTGCTGCTCACAAAAATTACTTCTCTCCAGCTTTTCATACCGGCTAACTTGTTGGACTCCCGATCTAGTAACCTGTCTTGGCGAATTTCTTAGGGTCTGCTTTCCCTTGTACTGTGCAGATGTAGCAAAGGTGACACAGATGTCAATAGGGTAGGTGATGACTAAAAATTATGCTTTCTATGTTGAATGAAAACCCACTTTTTAGAAGTCTATAAAGTGTCTGAAATTAGGAATCTCAATCACTGAATACTAATAATGAATTGCATAAAAAAAAACATTTCGGTCTTTAAATCAATGTGTAATTAATGCCACAGGGACGTAACTTAGGTGAAAGGGGCAAACCACTACACTTCATTAAATCCCATTTTACTCCCAGCAGCTAAATTTGTATGTCTAAGCCTAAAGCTCAGCTTTTAAATAACATCATGCAATCTGTGACCCATGTCACCTGCAGAGAACACAGTGGAAGACTCACCCCACATTCAGCAGGGATTAGGCTGAACAGATTCCATTGTGTACTCTGTGAAAGAAATCCAATTCTTGAGGATTTTCCACCTGACATTATTTATCATGGAAGAAAATTTGCCATGTCTAAAAATGAACCAAACCCAATATTCACTCAAATTCTCATCTATTGGAAAAGATAAAGATACTGTGAACAAAATCGTGGAAGGTACAGAAAAGAAGAGGCATTTGTATCAGTAATCACAATAAAAATTCACATTCATCTTCCTGTATGGACTTCTACTCCTGTGCAGAAGAACAAGGATGTTTTTCAGAAACACTGGGAAAAAAAATCCTATTTTCTGATAGTGGATGTAAGAATTCAGTTTTTATTTCAAAATTCTATTGAATAGTGGGGTATAATTTTCCCAGCATTATTTTCTTTTCTTTACATTTGATGTAATGAATTGCAACACAATTACTTTTGTGCTGCGTATAAGATGAAATTTCAAAACCCAGACGGGTAAGAGCCAATTGCTTAAAAACAGGAAAAGAGGATTCCAAAATTAGGTTTCAGCAAGAGGAGCATAAGTGGGAATTGATATTACTAGAAAACCAATAGATACAATATTACAAATGACAGACTGAAACTGATCTTCAGGGAAGGCATGAGATGTTACTGTCAAATATACACATTTGTCAACAGAGGAAAATTGTGTTCATGGGTGAGGTCTATCGAACAGATTTTGCTGGATCAGTAATGGATAATAATGTTTTTACCAATTTAAAAAGGTAGAAGTTTTGTGTGATAGTTCTCTGCAAAGAAAATTTCTAAATACACCAAACTAAGAGCTCGTTAAATTGCATTTAGCATTAATACAAGAAAACAATCACCAGTACAAAGGAAAATTGAATTAAGTGTATTTCTGTCAGCTCTTCTAGGCAAAGGAATTCATTATACTTGAGAATTTTGAAAGTTTTAACCTCACTTCATTTCACAAACTCACTTGCACTCTTCCAAGTCCCTGTTCATGATCATTATGATTGAAAGTATTCATATTGCATTTCCACTGAGTATTTCATATCTGCTCAACTCCTTGCAAGACCTCAGATAATCTAATGGAATGCAACAAATGACCATGGTGGTAGTCGGGGACTAAAATAGCTGTAATCTACCAGCATCACTCATTCCCCTCCTACATATATCACACATCGCTGCACCAATGTCTGGATCAGGAGCTTTGCTGGACCCTCTGTCTGTCTAAAACAGCAGGAGCTGTGAATCTTGCCTCAGTGGGAAACTGATCACTGAACATATTACATTTCCTTCTCCTTCTGAAAAACTGAGGTGAGAGAGCTGTGCCGAGCCTGGTGATTTTACTTCACTTAGGGCTCATGTAACCATGTTTTGTTCCATTTTCTTTTTCTGTAGTTCACATGGATTTTTGTCTTGCACAGCTTGGCTTGAATTCCAAGACTAAATGAAACTCTGAAATGTGACCCAACTTTCAAACCTCCAACTTTTGCAAGGTTTATGCCATACTCACTTTAATTCTACTCTGCCTGGTTTGTTAACTGATGCAGACCTCAAGACAGTTTCATTATGAGGACTTTGTACAGCCCTAAGAATGATTTTACTCTCATTGTTCATTCCTGTGTCTACCACAGGCTGGCTCAATTGGCAAGCCACCCTTCATTATCAATCTATTTTGAAATAAATGGTCTATATCTTATAAATACTAAGCCTTGAAATACATGTTACTTCTGATTGGACCAGTATCCAAACTAGAAAAAATGGTCCTGTGAAACTTTGCTAAACCTATTACAGCTGTAAATTTATACATCTAATATATCCGTATATATTTATATTTAATGTATCCCTTTTTCATATATTTATAATCATTAGTGCTTTTTCATTCCAAACTTTTAAGGGGATTTTTTGGTCATAATAACCCATGATTCGTTTTGTGCTTGCTTCTACAGGCTACAGTGGGGCTTTTATTTCTTTTATAGTACCAATTCCTTATCTGCAAAATATTTTTCATTTCTGTGAGGACATAAAAAAAAGAATGTGCATTATTGACCAGACCAGGAGCTTAAGAGCTATAGAGGCTACTTTGAGAATAATGGTGTGCTGTAATTTTTCAAGTCTTAGAAATGCTGAAATATTCATTGTCATAGGCTTTGCCATACATAAAAGTGCACATAAAAGTTCTTCTAATAAAGGAACAGTGGATAATACTTATAAGAACAGGATTTTTTTTTTCTTCTCTACTTTCTGTGCATGTCTATCATTCTATGTTACTGAAAAGGTAGGGTTGTATTGCAGTTTCAGTGGGAGGAACATACAGGTGGAAGTTGCGTAGAAGGAATGCCTGACTCCAACCTCTTTACTAAGGGTAACAAAGGAGAACTGTGAATCACTAATGACAGAAACCCTAAGAAAAGGAGATCCATAGGTTTAAGTAAGAAAACATGGCAAGAAAGTTGCCACAATAAGTTGGTTCCAACTAAAGTCAACAATGCAGGGCTGAATACTAGGTTGAGCTACTGCATACAGGGCTGAGCTACTCACGTAGTAAGAATCAGAGAATCATAGAATCAGCCGGGTTGGAAAAGACCTCCAACATCATCAAGTCCAACCCCACCATGGTTACTAGATCATGGCAGCAAATGCCACATCCAGTCTCATCTTGAAAACCTCCAGGGACATCGAAACCACCACCTCCCCGGGCAGCCCATGCCAATGCCTGATCACTCTCTCCATAGAAAATCTCTTACTAATATCTAACCTAAACCTCCCTGGCAGAGCTTGAGTCTGTGCCCTCTTTTCCTCCTGCTGGTTGCCTGGGAGAAGAGACCAACCCCCACCTGACTACAACCTCTTTTCAGGGAATTGTCTGTAGAAGATGATATGGTCTCCCCTGAGCCTCCTCTTCTCCAGGCTAAACAATCCCAGCTGCCTCAGCCTCTTCTCATAGCACTTGTGCTCGAGTCCCTTTACCAGCCTCGCTGCTCTTCTCTGGATGTTGTTCTTCTGGGGATGATTACAAGTGTAAAATATTCCTGTTGGGCCTTAAGGCCTTCTCTGAATATTTTACAATTAATTTCTTTCAGGTATCTCAGTAAAGATTGAATCCTTCGCTGCCTAATCAAAGGAAGGTATTGAGAAATTAGTTTTCAAAGGGAGACATTGCTGTACGGTACAACTGCAGCAAGATTAAAATGTACTCAAAGGCACAGGGTTGAGGACTTTGTTTTGACATCAAACACTGAGAAATCAGTCTTGTTTTCCTACTGTGCTGAGAAGGACTACAGTTCCAATCTGCTGAGTCCAATTTTGCACACCTTTGTGCCTTGCACAGGATGCCTGGACAAAGAAAGCCAGCAGTGGAAGGGCCAGAGTGTGCTTTGTTGCTTGAAGACTCAGCATTAGAAACATTAGGGTTTGATTCATATTTCTCACTAGGTCATTGAAATGCCTGGGAGAACATTTCAATTTTAACAACATGTTCTGTCATTTCTATAACATTTTCTGCCTCTTCGCACTTTCATGCCAATACACTACACAGAAATGCCTGCCAGACAATATACACAGATTGGTGTAGGCTCAGCAAAACCCATCATTTTAAGCAAAAGATTCAAATGGCTTTTGTCCAATGCAAATATAGAAATTATGTTCTATCCATGATTAGCTGAAATATTTAAAAATGCATTTAAAGCATCATTCTTACTAATGATGTTTAGCTTCTCTATCAGCAGTAATTTAACTTCTTAAAAATTTTTGTTTTTTTAACTGCAGCATGTTCAAAAAAGGGCAAATTACCTAGATCAAGCTGAATTACCTGGTCTAAAGTCACATTTAACACGAAATATTTTTCCCTCCTTCACTTTCAAAACATATTTCTTATATGTTTCTGCTCTGAGATATTTCTGTAGTCCAGGGAGATCATACAAACATTACTACTACCTTTATATTAAATGAATACAAAACTTATAGGCTCAAATTTTTTCCCGTTCTTTTCTCAGACATAAACCACACATAATTCCATAAACCCACAAGGATATCGTATGAATGATACAATAACTATCCAGGGCACATTTGCTTTCTCAAAGGCTAATAATTGTGTGTACATTCATCTACACCAACAGACACACATGCACACCTATAAAAACTCCTTCATCTTTCCATGGAAGTCCAGAATTTGTCATCTAAATAATGACAAACAGGGATGCATATATTTGCTGAATTTTTATGCATTATACCCTCAGTGAATGAGTTGACTATTTTGGCCTTTAAATTTTATGATCTTTGAAGCAAAATGGAGCAAGAAAAATATTAGAATAAACTCTTCTCTTTGATTTAAACATGAATTAAAGAACATTTTCTACTCTCTTGATTAGACTGCGGCTTGAATAACATTTTTTAACTGATGTTAAGTCTGAATTCACGCCAGGACTCTGTCCTCTACCATTTCTCTCTACCAGCCCAGTATCTGTAGAGCTGTGAAGTTCACTGGATTAAAGAACTGATTTGCTTTGTTAATTACATTTCTTTTTCTCTTTCTTTCCCCTGGGCCAGTTTTTTCATTAGCATGTTTGTCCAGTTATCTTTTACAGTAATTTCCAGCTTTATACATAACACCAGTATTTAAGATCATAAAACTGGCAGATATTCAAAACAACCAAGAACATGCATAAAACCAAACTGCACTATTCACAGAATTAGTCAAACTGCT
>NW_008653281.1:49026-49365 GCF_000695815.1 Acanthisitta chloris
GCCCTCCTAAATCTCATTCAAAGAATCACAGAATCATAGAATCAACCAGATTGGAAAAGAACTCAAAGGTCATTGAGTAACCCTACCGTGGTTACTAGACCATGGCACTAAGTGCCACATCTAGTCTCATCTTGAAAACCTCCAGGAATGGTGAATCCATCACCTCCCTGGGGTTTTTTATGGAGAGGATTACTCTCTCCATAAAAAATGTCTCCCTAATATCTAACCTAAATCTTCCCACGCAGAACTCGAGTCTGTGCCCTCTTGTCCTCCTGCTGGTTGTCTAGGAGAAGAGACCAACCCCCATTCGACTCCAACCTCCTTTCAGGGAGTTGTAGA
>NW_008653281.1:49666-57954 GCF_000695815.1 Acanthisitta chloris
CTGCCTGGCTGCTCTCCAGCCACTCTGTCCCCAGCCTGTAGTGCTGCATGGGATTGTTACGGCCAAAGTGCAGGACCAGCACTTGGCCTTGTTAAACCTCATCCCGCTGGAATCAGCCCATCTCTCCAGCCTATCCAGGTCCCTCTGCAGAGCCCTCCTGACTTCCAGCAGATCGTCAGTCCCCTCCAACTTGGTGTTATCTGCAAACTTGCTGATAGTGCACTCAATCCCCTCATCTGAATCATCCACAAAGATGTTAAGGAGATCTGGGCCGAGCACTGACCCCTGGGGAACACCACTAGTGACCGGATGCCAACTGGATGCGGCACCATTCACCACCACTCTCTGGGCCATGCAGCCAGTTCTTAACCCAGCAAAAAAAGATTTGAATAGCAATCAGTAACTTAGAGAACTCAAGCCCGTGTTGACTGTGTGGCAGGTAAAGCATATCACAGTGGCTCTCTACAACTTTTAAGACACAACATATTGCCAGATGGAGGTGCATAAAGAATCTCATGTCTTACAACAAAGGTTACCCAGCAGGTAACCTGGAACTGAGGTATTTATATGTAATAGGATCCTGTTAACCATTCAACAGCAGTCCAGTGCTTAACAGCTTAATTTGGACAGGGCATTTCCACGAGGTGAGTTCAACAGGAAGCCGGTAACCAGGTTTATTAATTTATGAAAGTGGTGAAGTTCTGATTCCTATGCATATTTTGAAAACTCAAGACTTCTTGGAAGACAAATTTTACTCAGACACAAATCTTCCCCTGAAAATAAAGGTTTTTTTACTGTTTCATAAATTCTGGTGTGTTGTTCCTTTTTTTATGTCTCTGCAGTATTTATGCCCTTTATGTTTGTTTTGAGTAGGTTTTCTCTGAACCAAAGCATGGAGGCTTTATGAACCCTGAACCCTGCTGAGCCAGGGCTGGTCAGAGCTGGAGCCATAAGACAGAGATATCTAAAATTCACCTAAGACTGTGAGCATCAGGCAGAGAAGTTCAAAGGAGATGCACCTGAAGCCACAAAGACCCAACACACTGCCTTGAAAATACCTAAGTGAAATGCAAAAGACACCAAAAGAAGAAATATAGTCTCTTCTGTGAAACCAGTTAGTTATCCCACAGTATAAATCATGCAAAGTGCAGGTGTCGTGTATTCCTGGGAATAATTTTGAAGGAAGAAAATTCTAAAATCAGAATGCATTAACACGCTTTGGATGACACCATCTAGCCTGTGAGTATAAGGCAGCATGTTAGTAGAAGTCTTGAAAGTTTCTTTATGACTAGATCTGTCAGATCCTTAGGTAATTTTTAAGTAAAAATGACACTGAAAGAAGGGCATTTTCATTTAGATAAAGAAAATTACTCTGATTTCCACAGAGAGGAAGGCAGGAGACAACCAAGTGCAATATAAACACAACAGTGTACTAAAACATAAAACCAGAGGAAACAAATGAAAACAAGGTGGAGGTACAGTGCTTAGCAGGATTTCCAACATGCTAGACAAACAAAATGGTACACTTGCTCTTGATGCAGTTCTCCTACATATGGGCATGTTGAATACACAAAAAAGGACGTGAAGGAGCCATAGCATATGTAAAAAATATTTACAGTGACTAATCTGATCTATATCCCAAAAGAAAAAAACACAAATAAATTTGCCATATGCTTTAATGGCAGCAACTCTTGGCAATTAGCAAAACACAGCTCCAACATGCACAGTGGTGAAATTGTAAGGTGTCCATTGTATAGCACCATCTGTTAGGTTAAAAGAAGGAAAAAGAAGAGATTAATGACCTAAAATTACCTATGGAACTGTTCACATATTACTGTGATTCACTATCCATGCTGCTCATGGGGGTTTTAACAATACAGATTTGTACTGAATAATGCAAACTGCCTGACACTGATAAAAGTGGCTCCCTGTTGCCTGCAAGAGAATTTTGTGATCCACAAAGTAAAATCTTCAACCCCTGGAGAACATGTATTGGAAGGTATGTTATTTATGAGGACTTGAAGATTAAGGAAGGCTGCAAAGGGGGTAATCATAACTGATAGCTTGAATTCAGCACAGAGGCAAGAAACTGGTTTAGAGGTGGAAGAACAGGAGATACAGCCGCACCAAGGAAATGCTGAGGCCTTAAGAAATCTGGAATGTATTATGGAATTAATACAGTTTAGATTTTGCATTCAGAGGATGGGTAAAGGTACTCTCATCCCATTCTATGTTTGCAAAAAATCTGCAGGGAAATTCTGTAAATACCAGATGTTCGGTGAAGTATCTCTTAACAGGTTGATAAGCTTATTCTAGAATGACTGAATATGTTTTGAGCCTATCAGTGTTCTCACACTCCACTTTACTTTGATTTTGCCTCATCCTGTGCTTTCCAGAAATAAGAAGCAGCTGGTTTAAATACCATTTACGTCTGAGTGGCAGAAGATAGCTGTAATTAACAGGGAAAAAAAGAAAGAAAGAAGACTGAATTTAAGCAAGCCCAAGCCTAATCCATGCCAGAAGGAGACTCAGAAGATGGTCAAGACGGTCCAAATAGAGTTATAAACTCAATTCACTATTATTTTTTGTATTAAAGCCTTGTCTTTGCCTCTTGCTTCAGCTCTTGGAACAAGTCTGAACGATTTTGCGTGGGTGTCCCACAAGGATTTCAGGACCTGGGTGTAACGTAACAGTTGTGTCACGCCTGGAAAGTGCTAGACCTAAGATAAAATGGAAGTGAGATATGTAGGAGATTAGCTAAGAGGCATTACTTGCACTGAAATAAAATAATGGATTTAGAAAAAAAGGAATGAAACCTCAGCAGGAGCACTGGAAAAGCAGTCTGACATAAAATACTTGAAGCTGATGAGTAACATGACAAGTCATTATTGTAAAGCACTGGTATTTTGGCCATGCTAAACTAGATAAACTCTCAGAAAATGCATCCTGGAGAAGCAGCTTGCATGACACATTTTTGCCTTTTTTATTCTACGTCTACAATATTTTAAACATTCTGTGATGTGGCTTAGCAATCTTTGAGCTTTGTGAGGTAATTCTGAGACAGCAGTCAGTAATTTACATAGTTAGCATAACAGTATTTAATGATGTGATTACTGTAAATATGTGTAAAACTCTAATGGTGTAATTAGAATGTGTAATAACTTCTTGTAATTACATAATTAAGTACAATGACATAACGAAACATGTAATGGGATAAAAAAAAGGATATTTACAAGCCCATATATAGAAAATGGTGTAGTGCTCAATATAGTGGTGGCATAAATCCACAAGTTTCCACTTTAAGGCTAGTTACACTAAAGATAGCTCTAAAGTTCATGAATTAACTAGAACTTTGTGAACTGTGCTATAGCACTAGAAGAACCAGGGAAGTGAGACCACACCTTGAATCCTGTGCTCAGAGCAGGAGAACTCAAGCTCTGCCAGGGGAGGTTTAGGTTAGATACTAGGGAGAGATTTTTTGATGGAGAGAGTGATAAGGCATTGGACTGGGCTGTCCAGGGAAGTGGTGGGTTCACTGTCCCTGGAGGTTTTCAAGATGAGACTGGATGTGGCACTTAGTGCCATGGTCTAGTAAACATGGTAGGATTGGACTTGATGATGTTGGAGGTCTTTTCCAACCCAGTTAATTCTATGATTCTATGAATGTGTTGACTTTTTTGAGCAGGGGTTCAATGTTTACAATCAGTACAAACAGGTTCTTGCATGTGCTAGACAATGGAGTCCTAGGTCACAGTTGCCAGCTTTAATCTACAGAAGCATGACCAGAAAGATCATTTCACTGTATAAATAAACATATTTATACCAGTATAAATGCTCTGAAGTTTGACCCAGAAAGATTGACTCTAGGAAACATATTTTGCAAATCAGTAGCAGAATTCTTTCACTGTTTCAGTAAATTGCAATTTATTTTACATACATATATAGATACATATACTTTCTGCTATATACTCTCCAAAATATAAATATGTGTGTGTGTGTATATATATATACACACGTAAAACCCAAATCAGTATAATATATAAAATATGCAGCTTCACACACAAAATCATATTCCCATATAATTACATATATTGCTATAAAAAGGCAAAAGAAATACAAAATAAGAGATGATGGTCCAGAAAATGCAATGATCACTTCAGGTAGTAGATCTGACTACCCCATTTCTAGCTAAACAGGAGATTTAGTTTATGTGATCTTATATCTAAGCAATATTCATAATGCAGGCAAAATACTGAAGGAATAAACTCTGAGGAGATGGATGACATTCCTGGTAGAATTCCAAGTGGCAATTCAATTGCACCTCATAAGAAAATGCAGGAAGAATTTCACCACCAATTTTTAAAGGAAATTCTGATAGATGTTTGTTTGTTACAAATTCTTTCAGGTAATTGTAGAGACCTGTAAGTTCCTCAAAGGAAATCCTAATCTGTTATTTATCCCTATAACTATAAACACATTATGTTGGATGCCTCAAATCTTTTTTTTCCCCTGTGGTATATAAATCTGGGAATTCACTGAAGCTACTTCAAAAAGCTCACATGGTGGTTATTGGTCCATCCTGGTTTTGTCTCCATTCTCCCCTATATATCCACAATGTGAACACAAGAAAATGAATTATATTACACAGAATCAATTACATTGGAAAAGATCTCTGAGATCGTTGAGTCCAACCTTTGACCCACCACCACCTTGTCAACTAGGGAAGAGTGCTAAGTGCCATGTCCAGTCATTTCTTGAAGACTTCCAGGGATGGTGACTCTACCACTTCCCTGGGCAGCACATTCCAGTGTCTAAGCACCTTTTCTGTGAAGAAATTAATTATAATGTGCAATTCATCAGCTTTATTATGGTTTCATTTATTTAGTATTCAACTTGCAACATTTTTTTTGTTTTTTTCATACACATAGGAGGATCTTCCTTGAACTAGAAATTACCTTTCTTGAATGCTGATGAGTCCAGTATTTCAGTGATTTTGAATGGAATATCTAACACTACTAATGCTAATTGTCAAATACTTTCCTGTTTCTCTTTTAGGTTCCAGGCCTGACATACCTTGGAACTGTATTATCTTCTTCCACAAAACCATCGCATTATCCTATTTTGTGTAACTAAAACACACAGGGTATCTTCTTTGCAGTATTTCAAACCAAATAGCCTCTAAAATCTGTTATCAGCTCTTTTAAGTATATTGTATTTTGTACAATAGCAGTTTAGTCAATTTTTGGTCTTTAAGATCATCTAATCTATCATACATGGAGCACTTCTTTGTAGTAAAAAACTTAGGAATCAGACATTTAGAGTGCATTCATAGTCAATGTTACTGTAAAATCAGGACAGATCCTGGAGGAACACCATAAATTACTTCTCCATAGACCATTGGTCCAAATTTCAGAAGCTAGACACATGCCAGAGGAAGTAACACGTATTTTTGCCCAGCTTTTACACTTGTCGTCAACTAGTTGTTACTTTGGAAGACAGGATATTTTGTCAGATGAACCCTTAGCTCAAACCAGCCTTCACATTTTTTCTACTTTATCCTATTTAATCCTTTTTGTTTTAGATTTTTCATTTTGCAAATGTTTCCAACACATCAGATACTTTACTAGAATGCATGACAGATTTGGTCTTTTAGATTTCTGGCATTTTGAAAAGAATAAGGTGGCTATTTTAAGTATTCCTTATTTGCAGTGGAGAGAAATATTTCCACAGTATATTACCGGTGGGTTTGTTTTTTTCCTGTAAATGCATAATACTGTATTTTATTGAAAAAGTCTTAAAAAGTTTTAAAACCATGCCATACTTACTCTGTTGGCAGTTTCTTCCCATAAATTCGCCTGGGCACTCACAGGAATAGTTGGCAATGAGATCTGTACAGATTCCACCATTCTTGCAGGGTTCAGCTTCACATTCATTTACATCTGCAGGAAGTACACAAGGCAATGTCAGAGAAATTGTTAAAGGTAATAAGAACAGGTTTCAAAGAACTGAAAAAAGTTTTAGCATGTTGCAACATACAACATAAGTTGACGTTTTGCTCAGGGATTTCCACTGTAACTTCCAGACGACAGGTGGAGAATTAATTGAAACCAGCAGTGAGGAGAAAGACTTGGGAGTGACAGTGGATGAAAAGCTCACGTGAAGTGTGAGCTCAGCCCAAAAAGTCAATTCAATCCTAGGCTGCATCCAAAGGAATGTGGCTAGCAGGTCAAAAGACATGATTCTTCCCCTCTACTCTGCTCCTGTGAGACCCACCTAGAATACTGCATACAATTCTGGTGCCCCCAACATAAGAAGGACATTGAACTGTTGGAGCAAGTCCAGAGGAGGACACAAAGTTGATAAGAGGACTTGAACATCTCCCCTACGAGGACAGGCTGAGGAAGCTGGGGCTGTTCAGCCTGGAGAAGACTGCGTGGAGACCTCAGAGCAACTTTTCAATATCTGAACAGCCTAAAAGGGAGCTAGAGAGGGACTCTGCTCTAGGACTGCAGTGATAGGACAAGGGGTAATGGGTTCAAACTGAAGGACAGGAAGCCTAGGTTGGATGTGGGAAAGAAGTTTTTTTCCTGTGAGGGTGATGAGACACTGGCACAGGTTGCCCAGGGATGTGGTGGCTGCACCGACCCTGGTGGTGTTCAAAACCAGGCTGGATGAGGCCTTGAGCAACCTGATCCAATGAGGTGGTGTCCCTGCCCAGGGCAGAGGGTTGGGGTGGATGATCTGTAAGGTTCATTCCAACCCCTAAATTCTATGATTCTATGATATCAGAGCCACAAGTCACAGTTTGGCCTTAAAAGAACAAATTGAAGTAATTCTGATGAAGAGATCAGTATTGCAACTTTATGAAATGTAGCTAGTTCTCTATCAACAGATGCCAGTTAGGGATGTGTCTCAGTTTATCTGAATTCATTAAACATCTAATTGACAAGGTTGTTTAACCGTCTAAAAAATTTCTTTTCTGTGCATAAGTTAGTGCACAAATTGAAACTAATAGCTCAATCTATAATCTTGCAAATTTCATTAAATTGAAAAGACAAAAAAAGGTGGGTAATTTCATTTGAGCTTCCCTTTTCCACTACACTTTGTCAAATGCTGCAAGGATAACACTCTCTGTATTTTATACTGTAGTTACCTTAATGGGTAATACCAGATTCTTTTCCTCAAATGTGGTATGGTGTTTTTCAGTCACCATAAATAAGCAGATGAAGGATAGTGATGTGTCATTAATAAAATTCTCCATCTCTGCATTTATAGTTCTTCTCCATGAAGTACAAAGTACAGATTTTATACATCATTGTCTCATGGGCTGAATCCTTGCAGTTACATATTTGCAGCATGGTATTGGATATGGTAAATATGGTAGATAATATGGTAAATCACTGGTGGGTTAATTGCTCTATGAATCGAAGTTATACTTCTTGCTGTTGTGTTGAACCTGCTTCTGTCCCTAAAATGCAAAAATAGTTTGCACAGGCATATAAGGACTGAAGAAGATGCTACAAAAATGTCTAACTCTTATTCCATACAGCTTGTGCAGAAGAAGCAGAATGGAGTTCTGTCAACAATGCTTTTAGATTTCTGGTAGTTGAGTACGTAACTTCTGCATTTTCAATTTGATTTTTTTCCTCTAGTAGGAATCTATGTTCAAAAACTCAGTGTTTTAATACACTGAATGGAATAATCTTCCCAGTGCTATGAACAAAAATACAGAGACAGACCTTCAGCTAGATATGAAGGCTAGTTTCATTTGTTTGAACCAGAAAAAGTTCAGGTTTCTATCCTATAATTGATGATGTTAACTGATCTCTGAGCTTCTTTTTAATCCTTCATGTTTTACTCTTTCTCATTTATAAAGATATCATATACCAGACCAATAAAAATTTAGGGTTAGCTGAATTACTTTCTATTAAAGAAAGAGGAATAACAGCTTGGAGTGTGAGAAATAAAACCTGCCAAGGGAAATGACCAAAGAACAGACCTGCTTTGTTCTAAATTAAATTCTTTATATGTATTTATAAAATTTAACAAGATTCTTCAGTTCCCTATTTGCCTTTTTAAGCAAAGCCCATTAACCTTACATTTTCATCAGGTTATTCATCATTTTAATACAGGCTAACACATTTGTGAGGAAAAAAAATATGAAGGTCACTGTGAAATGAAAAACATTAAGTGAACACATGAACTATCTCTTATATAGTGAAATAAAGGCTGTAATTTATCCTCTTAAAAGCTTTACTGTGTAAAGATAAAATATTAATATAAATATT
>NW_008653281.1:57973-84220 GCF_000695815.1 Acanthisitta chloris
TGAACTTTCTATTTCATATCATCTATGCGGTGATGGAGAAAATAAACTGAAGTTGTAAGGGACCTTTAAGAAATGTCTGTTTCGATATTGCCTGGCCTTGATGACTTGGTGAAGGAGACTGAGAACAGCAACCCCTGGACTGTTTGCCTCAAGGCTTGTTGATTCACTGGGTGTCTCCAGTTGCAAAGATAAGGAGGCCCCATAGTCCTCCACCCAAATCCTCCAGCTAACAGACAGTGCCCGACATTCCAAGGTAATGAGGCACCACTGTCCACCACCTACACCCACTGGCTGCAGAGCCCTCTGCTAGATGATAATAGACATCCACTCCAGCTGCCTAGACCACAAGGCACCACTGTCCACTACTGTCCATGACTGATATCAGAGGCTGGGAGTTGGTCACCTCCACCTCACCTCACACTCACCACAGAGAAAAGACAGCTATGGATCATCAGAATGCTGCTGGACCTATGCTAGTGACTATCTCTACGGCACTATCCCAGATATTTCGTGCTTCTCCCCCTTTTCTGTTTCTAACTTTCCCACAGACCCTTCTCTCTCTCCCCTGAGTAGCCAAAAATAAAGTCTCACTCTGTAAGGGTATTTTGACCTCATTTGTGTCTAATTCACACTGGGGGAATCGATCGAACACTCCTGAGTCTTACTGGACCGGGACAGAAGTACCACCTACATTTTAAAGCAAACCTCATATTCCATCCTCATCGAGCAATCAGCAATGACCAGTGCAGAAAGATGGAAGATTTCAATTATTATCTTTGTTACTTGGCTCCTAAAGTTTTTTACAGCAATTTCAAAACCTTTCATCCTATCAGTTCAAACAAATATGTCATCTGATGATTAAAGAAAGACTGTTTAATTTATCCTGTCTTATATGTTTAGTTGAAAAGAAGATTAACTGAACAGTGTTAAAGAACATAAGGAGCTTCCTTTAGCATGTGCTAAAGAATGCGTTCTACAGAAACATATAATTTGTTGTTATATAATTTGATTGAATGTGCAGATGTAGGATATTAAATTAAAGATTATTCCTGCAAATTGTGGTCAGATATCATTCTCTGCATACCACCATCCAGCCAGTTCATTATCCACGTCGGTGACAAGGAGAGTGGGCTTGAGTGCTCCCTCATCAAGTTCCCTGCGGCACCAAGCTGTGTGGGGCAGTCGACATGCTGGAGGGAAGAGATGTGCCATCCAAAGGGACCTTGACAGGTTTAAAAGGTGGAACAATGCAAACCTCACGTAGTTTAACAAAATGAAGTTCAAGGTCCTACATCTAGGCTGTGGCAACAGCAGGTACAGCTACAGGTTGAGTGGGGAAGTAATTGAGGCCAGCAGTGAGTGAGGAGAAAGACTTGGCAGTGACAGTGGATGAGAAGCTCCCCATGAGCTGCAGTGTGAGTTCAGTCCAGAAAGCCAGTTGAGTCCTGGGCTGCATCCAAAGGAGTGTGGGCAGCAGGTCAAAAGAGGTGATTCTTTCCCTCTGCTCTTGTGAGACTGACCTGGAATACTGTGTGTAGTTCTGGTGCCCTCAACATAAGAAGGACATGGAACTGTTGGAGCAAGTCCAGAGGAGGCCATGAAGCTGATAAGAGGACTGGAGCATCTGCCTTATGAGGACAGGCTGAGGAAATTAGGGCTGTTCAGCCTGGAGAAGAGAAGACTGGGCAGAGACCTCAGAAGTTTTCAATATCTGAAGGGCCTACAAGGGAGCCGGAGAGGGACTCTGTGTTAGGAACTGCAGTGATAGGACAAGGGGTAATGGGTTCAAACTGAAGGAGAGGAAGCCTAGGTTGGATGTGAGAAAAATGTTTTTCCCTGTGAGGGTGGTGAAACAGGCTGCCCAGGGACATGGTTGCTGTCCCGACCCTGGTGGTGTTCAAGGCCAGGCTGGATGAGGCTGTGAGCAACCTGATGTAGTGAGGAGGTGTCCCTGCCCATGGCAGGTGGTTGGGACTAGATGATCTGTAAGGATCATTTGAACCCCTAAATTCTATGATTCTTTCCTGAGCTCAGATTTCGCATTCCCAGATATGCCAATTATGATACCACACTTTGCAACAGCTGGTGTGTTTCTTTCTTCTGAAACACGTATATATTCCCTCTTACACTTTGTTATACTGTCACAGTAAGAAGTAAATTTGAATAGCAATTTTAAAATGCCACAGTTTCTGAAGTAGTTGCTTCTAAAGATAATAAATACTCACATAGAAAAGTTTTTTCCATGTTGTTAGATTCTAATTCTTCCCTCATGGCATAATGAACCTACATAATGAACCTACATAAAGAGGGTGTGCTTTTGATGTAAATTAAGTTATACACAGTGAAATCGCCACAGGTTGCTCATGATTTTTCAGGTACGATTAGGTTTTATGTTGGGGTAGATGCAGGTCAGGTTTTGAAGTGTTGTTCAGGAAAAAATATTACCCACTGCAGTAGCTAAAACACATATAGAGTGGGTACTGCCAGAGAAATCAGAAGTCCTCAGAGAGGCACCTAGTAAAACTGACAAATACTGAGTGAAATGGACTCATTAAGAGGTAAAGTGTTGGTTTCTAAATAGGGTGCAGGTTAGTTAGATAAAACCCAAACAGAAAACCTCTAAAATGTCTGAAACCCAAAAACCAAATGTAAGAAACTCACCCCTAAAGCCCCAAACCTAAACCCCCCAAATTCCTATCCCCATGCCCAACCGCCCAACATTTCTCCACTGAAGATGGATTCTGCAATTGACAGTGATGTGGGAACAAGGAAAAACCGACCATTTTCTGAAAACAGATTGTCCCTTGAATAATAGCTTGAATGGTTAAGAGAGTTGATTAGGAAATGAAGGCTATGCTAAGGTTTCTTTTTATGCTGAAGATGATTACATTTACAGTTTCTATCTCCTAAGATCAATCCATAACTATGAAGCTATTAAGCACACTTCTGTTTGAAGCACAGTCATGGTGTACTCTGAAACAGAACAACGCTGTCAGAAGATGAGAAAGGAAGAGAGAACTTGGTTCTATTACACAGTAATTTGGGGGATCATCAAGAGGCAGATTACTGTGCTTTTATCTTTCTTTGGTTGATTATATGCCTATATATATTTATTTAATCCCCTAAGTATTTAATAAAAAATGAGTAAAAACTAGCAATGTACTTGCAAACATAATATAATTAAACATACATGACCCGCATTTTGGACTTGATCTGTTGAATACAGTCACATGTGTTTTCCTGAAAAATTACCCCACATGAAATTGGAATATAAAATATGTAACTGTCATAATAAAAAATTTAACTCTTAGAGTCATTCGAGTTCTTCGGGAAGCTACTTGGTAGCTGACTTTTTGTGACACTAATCTCCATTTCACTGTGGGTTTTTGGAGCCAACACATCTTGCATTTTGGCTGCAAATACACACCAGTATCTTGTTCCTGTCCCCTATTTGCTTATTCTTTATGTAGCCTAAATCCCTGGTTTCTGCCCACCTGAACCCTTGTTTCTGATCCAGGGCTGCCTTTTGCAGTACATACTTCCTGAAATTCCCTCCTGCTGACAAGCACATTCTTTCCTTATCCTTTGATTTTACAATTGTTTTGGCTTCCTGATCACACTTGGTCTGTACCTCTCAACTCTAAGTCAGGTTTTTAATTAGTCTTATATCGTGACAGAATGGTTAGCCCATCACAGACACAGCAGTAAGCTTTAAGAGGCCCTACTGGAAGTCAGCATGGCACTTATTAGGGGCATTGATTAAACATAATTCAGCTATGCCTTAGTAATATTGCAAATATTTTTCCCCATAATAAAGTCAGTTTAGTATATAGAATACAGACAGGAATGGAAAATCAACTGGCTATAACCTCTGTATAATTGATATGAAGACTCACAACCACACACTGGATAAAGATCAAGTCACAATTTGAGTAATTTGACATTCTCTCCTGTTGACCAAATTTTAACATTTTTGAAGAAAACCTGAAAACTTCCCTACCTGTTTCTATTTCAAAATAAAAGCTATTGAAAATAAAAGTTGTGAGAACTGCAGTGAAAGGACATGGGGGAATGAGTTCAAATTGAAGGAGGTAAAGTCTAGGTTGGATGTGAGAAAAAAGTTTTTTCCTGTGATGGTGGTGAGACACTGGCACAGGTTGCCCAGGAACATGGTGGCTGTCCCAACCCTGGTGGTGTTCAAAACCAGGCTGGATGAGGCCTTGAGCAACCTGATCCGGTGAGGAGGTGTCCCTGCCCAGGGCAGGAGGTTTGGACTAGATGATCTCTAAGGTTCATTCCAACCCTAAATTCTATGATTCTATGGTTCTATGATAACAATGCGTCTCAGTATCTTTGCTTTTGGAAATTCGTATGGTATAAGCTGGAGAAACAGATAATATGGAATAATTATCTAATAACTGGAGTTTAGCTCAGGCTTATCTCATAGGTCCTTCGTGGTTCTCAACAGATTTTTAAAATGCATTCTAGGTATTTTTTCTCCACTGTGTATTGATCCGGAATGATTTAATTACAAGAATAAGTACTGTACCGGTAAGATCATACAAAATTTATGATCTTGTTTGCAGAATATATGCTACTGGAGGAGGCTCAGGGGAGACCTTATCCCCCTCTACAACTCCCTGCAAGGAGGTTGGAGTCAGGTGGGGTTTGGTCTCTTCTCCCAGGCAACCAGCAGGAGGACAAGAGTGCACAGACTCAAGCTCTGCCAGGGGAAGTTTAGGTTGGATATTAGGAAGAGATTTTTTTATGGTGAGATTGATCAGTCATTGGAATGGGCTGCCCAGGGAGGTGGTGGATTCATTGTCCCTGGAGCTTTTCAAGATGAGACTGGATGTGGCACTTAGTGTCTTGGTCTAGTAACCATGATAGGGTTGGACTTGATGATCTTGGAGGTCTTTTCCAACCCGGTTGATTCTACGATTCTACTGTTTAAACATGAAATTTCACAGAGTCAAACTTTTCACTGTTAATTTCCTAATAAATACCATGAAATTCAGCTTTCAGACTCTTTTTATTCTGTGCACCGATTTGCTCAAACACCAAATATTTATATGAGACATTAAATGGTAATGAATTGAAAAAAATAAAAGTATATCAGTTCTATTTGGTACAGAATCTGACTCAAGAGAACCAATAAAATTTACTATAGATACCTGAGGGATGAGGTACTCAGTTAAATGTTAGTATGTGTAGGATTCAGCAATTAACATACACAACGACACATATCCTTCAAAAGTATGAGACTTCTGTTAAAATATTCACCAAAAAACCCCCCCAATAAGTAATTAAAATATCCTTTCTGAAATTCATATGGTGCACTAAAACCATCCTAAATTGCAAAGGTTTCCTAAATGAGGATTACCTTGTTTTTTTAACTAGAAGTCTAGTAAAGAGATAAATAAGTACAAGTATTTAAAAAGAACTACTTGTATTTAAACAGAATTAGTAAGTATCACCAAAAGATTTTCATTCACATGTGGATAGTCTTTGTTTTTTTTAATCAAAAGATACACAAAATATAAGTAATTAACATAATAACTAATTCTATTATCGTAAATTATAGGTTTAAGAAAGTTTCTAACCAGTTTCTGACCACATTTTTGGCTGTAATTCATGCAAACAAAATGTATGCTGTAACTTCAGCTATAACTGTCCCATGATTTAACTAAGATTAAAGAGAAAAAGCACCAATACATTACTGTTTCAACCCTGGTATGAAACATTGGAAAAGAACTGGGGTATATTCCCATAAAATTTAGGAGTTTAGTATTATTAAATCTGAACTGGATGTATTCAATCCACATTCAGCATAGGACAGACATCTTTTTAAATTCAGTGGTTTGATTGCTTTTTCAAAGCTTGTTTCCTGACCACAGAAGGCTGCAAAAATGCTGTGCCAGAAAACCTGCAGGAAGCTTCAAGTATAATGTCATGCTGAAGGGATTCACTGTTAGATAGTGTTATTATCTGATCTTCAAAAAGAGCAAAAACAGCTTTACACTTGAGATGGAAAGTACAAACCTCTTGCTCCCCACCCTTAGAGGCTAAACATTATATTATCCCTATTCCCATCGTTCTACATGAAGTTTTTTTCTTTCTGTAAGTATTTGGTACCAGATACTGTGGTAAATGTCCTCTAGAATAATCAACCACAGGGCTATCTTTTAGAATTCTTTCTGAAACATTCAGTACAAATATTTTAGATAACATCTAGTATCACCAAAAGATTTGCAATCACAGGTGGATAATCTTTGATTTAACAAAAAATACACAAAATATAAGTAGTTAACATAATAATTCTATTATAGTTACTTATAGGTTTAAGAAAGTTTCTAACCAGTTTCTGACCACATTTTTGGCTGTAATTCATGCAAACAAAAAGTAAGCTCTAACTTCAGCTATAACTGGGCCATGATTTAACTAAGATTATAGAGAAAAAATCACCAGGCAGTGCTCAACCCTGGTGTGAAATACTGTGAAACACACAATCTATGTGAAACACAGAAGCTATGCTAAGGCACGGGCTACTGATTTGAGAGACAGCCAGCACAGCTTCACCAAAGGCAAATCCTTCCTGACCCAGCTAGTGGCCTTCTACGATGGAGTGACTCCACTTGTGGTCAAGGGAAGGTCTACAGATTTCATTTATCTGGAGTTCTGTAGAGCCTTTGACATGGTCCCCCACAACATCCTTCTCTCTAAATTGAAGAGAATAGATTTGATAAGTGGACTACTGGGTGGGTAAGAAAGTGGTTGAACAGTTGCATCCAGAGAGTCGTGGTCAATGGCTCACAGTCTTGATGGACATCAGTGACAAGTGGTGTCCCTCAGGGATCCATGCTGGGACCAGTGTTACTTAATATCTTCATTAATAACATAGATGAAGGGATTGAGTGCACCCTCAGCAAATTTGCAGTGGACACCAAGCTGAGTCATACAGGTGACACACCTAAAGGATGGAATCACTCAAAGGCACCTGAACAAGGTCAAGAAGTGGCCTGTGGGAATCTCATGAGGTTTAGCAAGACCAACCACAAGGTACTGCACCTGGCTTGGGGCGATCCCTGATATCACTCCAGGCTGGAGGATGAACAGAAGGAGATCAGCCCTGCTGAGAAGGACTTGGACGTGCTGTGGATTAGAGGCGGGACATGTCCTGGCCATGTGCATGGGCAGAGACATCAATCCAACACACATATTTAAATTCTTATGTGCTATGCACACTTTGCTGGTTTTCCATCAAGTGAGCATTTTTACACTTAAATAATTTTTTCCAATTGTTTTCCTTAGAAACTATTGGAAAATCTGTGAAAGAATGGTGAGATTCATTTCATAGCAGCCTAATGGGAGCTTCTAGAGAGAGTATAAAGGTGCCTGTTTACTTCGAAGGATTTTGAGCAGATTTTAAACAAGGTAGGGCTTACAAGAATCTTTGCCACAGAAACTATCTCATGGAATTCACAGCAGTATTTGTGGCTTTATTTTCATACTATTTTTTGGGGGGCTATTTTTAAATCCGTTTTGATCCCTTTTTTGGTTTTGAAAACACTCATAAATTAGATGACGCAGTGAAAATGTACTCTGCATAGGTGCCTTGCAAATATGTACCTTTCAGTTACAGTCCCTGAAACGTTATTACAATTTACCCTGTGGAGTCACACATCCAACACTGGACTATGTCAGTATTTTCTGATCTTCTATTTACCTGTTTAAATGCATATTCAATGCCATTTCATCTGAGGTAATTTAAATCAAATGGAATTTTGGAATAACATAGCCAGGACCTTTCTTACTAGTTTCAAAAGAGTAGGTACTTTGAAAGTTTTAATATAAATTGAAGCAGATTTTTCATTTTTAATTATTTTAATGAATACTGGCATGAAAACCTTCGTCCCGCTAAGTAACTTACCATTTAATTTGACACTGTAGAAGTACGTCTTCAGGGCAACTATTCCTAGCGTATCCAATGAACCTTATTAAAATAATTGGCTATTTATATAACAACCATTTGACAAAGCATTTAACTGTAGTTGAGGAAAAATAAATCTTATTAAAAAGTGAATCAACTTGTGAATCATTTATCATTACAAGCAATACTATAAAAATCTCAACTTCAAGCATAAACTTAAATTATCCAAAATTAGACTGTAACCTCTAACTGGATGATGTGTAAAAGTAGTGTAGGGGGGCTCATGGTAAGAAGTTCAATTATTTTCCAGGCAAGTTTGAACCCAAATCAGTAAATTAGTGTATTTTGCTTCACATATCCCAAAATAACTGTATTTTTTTCAAAATGTGGCTGTTTATGCCTTTCAGAATAGAGTGAGTGTAGGGAGACATCATTTTCACATGAGTATTGCTACAGCACGTGATTTTTTAAAATATTATTAGGCCAACAAGTCCTGGAGGATACAATGATGGATGTTCTAAAATAATGAAACCAGATGGTTGTACATGTTCACATGTCTTTATTTGATATACACAGGGTGAAGGGTATTCATTTATAGCCAATCTATAAAATTCTACATAAATCTTATTTAAACTACTATGAAAAGTTGCTTGTGGGACTCCAGTACACTTGGGTTCAACATCTGTACTAGCGATATGGACAGGGGATTGAGTGCACCCTCAGCCCTGACCACACCAAGCTGTGTGGGGCAGTCACAGTTGGAGGGAAAGGATGGGACGGGACATCCAAAGGGACCTTGACAGGCTGGAGAGGTGGAACAATGTAAATCTCATGAAGTTTAACAAAATTAAGTGCAAGGTTCTACATCAGGGCCACGGCAATTCCAGGCACCTCTAGAGGCTGGATGGGGAAGTCATTGACACCAGCAGTGCAGAAAAAGACCTGAGAGTGACAGTGGGTGAGAAGCTCATCATGAGTTGCAGTGTGAGCTCAGCCCAGAAAACCAATGGAATCCTGGGCTGCATCCAAAGGAGTGTGGGCAGCAGGTCAAAAGAGGTGATTCTTCCCCTCTGCTCTTGTGAGACCCACCTGGAATATTGCACACAGTTCTGGTGTCCTCAGGATAAGAAGGACATGGAACTTTTGGACGAAGTCCAGAGCAGGACACAAAGTTGATAAGAGGACTGGAACATTTCCCCTATGAGGACAGGGTGAGGGAGTTGGGGCTATTCAGCCTGGAGAAGAGAAGACTGCATGGTGACCTCAGAGCAACTTTTCACTATCTGAATGGCCCACAAGGGAGCCGGAGAGGGACTCTGTGTTAGAAACTGCAGTGATAGGACAAGGGCTAATGGGTTCAAACTGAAGGAGGGTAAGTCTAGGTTGGATGTGAGAAAAATGTTTTTTCCTGTGAGGGTGGTGAGACACTGGCACAGGCTGCCCAGGGTTGGTGGCTGCCCCAACCCTGGCAGAGTTCAAGGCCAGGCTAGATGAGGCCTTGAGCAACCTGATCTAGTGAGGAGCTGTCTCTGTCCAGGGCAGGGAGGGTTGGGACTGGATGATCTGTAAGGTCCATTCCAACTCTTAAATTCTATGATTCTATGTTGTGTAAGTGCACACATATGTACTATGTAAAGGTAATTTCTACTCTTTTGTAATAACTTTCCTATTCATACACCTACTTGTTCATATATATATATGTTTTACTGTCAATTAATCTTGTTAGATTTAATCACAGGAATAATCTAACATTGTAAGGAGGAGAACAGGTTAATAAGTGAATAATGGCTTAACACATGACCAAATTAATGTCTGTTATTCACTACAGCAAATCACTGTGTTCATTATAGCCACACATATATCCCTAGCTCTGTAATATATGTATGCTTGTATGTATTTGTATGTTTGCTATTTATGTACAGAACCAGAAGAGCAAGAGAAAAAACATAGCACTACAAGTTGGTAAATATCCTCAGTCCCCAGGAAGGTGGTGAAGAAAGACATATTGGGAGGCATTTTCCAACACATGGAGGACAACATTGTGAAGCGAAGTGTTCTAGTTAAAATACAGAAAACTATGGAAACACCTTCTCTTACAGTGGTCAAACAGAGGAGAAAAGCTGTGGAGTCTCCATCTGGGCAAATATTCAAAACAGGACTGGATACATTTCTGGGCAACTGCTCTGATCTGTGTGACATTGCTGAAGTATAGAGCCTGGACTAGGTGATCTCCAGAAGTCACTTACAACCTAAACAATTATCTGACATATGCACATGCTATATATGCCAAGTATACAATATGTATTATCTGTGGCAAACACCTTATTTGTTAACCACTTATCAAACATTCTACCTTTCAGTAATTTGCTTGTCTCCTCTGCAAAGGTGAAAAGGAAGACCACATCTCTCTTCCTATAAAAGATGCAAAATGTGTATGAAGCAGTTTCCTCACACCAACAATGTCTGTCTAGCTCAGGAAGGGAATTATTTATTGCTGTGACTTCTGTCTCCATCTGACTGACAGCTCTATTATCTCAGGGTACACACACCCTGGTTGCTCTTCATGACTCACAGAGAGTTATACGCCCTGCACTAAAAACATCTCTTAGAACTGGAACTTGTATTTATACCAGCTGACCCAGACAATGTCACCTTTGCTTGATGATCACATCAAATATCCAAACAGGTCTGTTCATTTTCCACAACTATGTTTACCAGCTAAGGAATTGCCTTCCAGTCCATACATATCATCTGTACCATAACCTAGGGCTGTGCACGCTACAATTCCTGTAAAACCCTCCACTTTTCCTGAGAAATGGGAGGAGGTCCAATCTCTATTAGAGCATTGACATAATGGTATAAGAAATACGTATTGAAAACTCTGAATTTTATATTTGGGAAAAACCTATTTCACCTTTCAATCTTTTCCTAATTTTGGTGTATGTCTTCTACAGTATTATTCTGAAGCTCCCTTAAATACTAAGCACCACTGACAAAGAAAATAGATGGGATGAGATGAGATGAGAACAGACTAATTTCTCTCTAACATTGAAAACTGCTGATATGGAAAAGAATATTTCTTTTAAATAAACTCTAAAAACTACATGAGAGTAATATCTGTATGTATAACAGCTCAGCTAGGTACATGAAAGGGTCACATAGAATAAATTTTCAGAGCCAGATGCCACCTTACTGACTTGTGTAGATGGCAAAATGAAATCTGACAAGATGACAACACTTGCCTATTATTTGCAGGTAAATAGCAATTTAAATTCTCTTTTATGGTGCAATGCAAACACATCTGGACCAGTGAACATCAATTCACTGCTAATGCTTTGTTGCAAGGGGGCAATTCCTGAATGGAATTCCTGAATCTAACCTGTTAGAAAAGTAGACCTGACAGTTCCACCTTTTACAGAGGCATAGAATCTCAGAATGGTTCGGGCTGGAAAAGACCTTAGAGATTATCTAGTTCCAAACACCCACAATGGGCAGGAACACCTTCAGCTAGACCAGGTTGCTCTGAGCCCCATCCAAACTGGTCTTTACCACTTCCAGGCATGGAGCAGACATAATTATGGCACTTACGTCCCTCTGTATGCTTCTCTCTCCTCAATTCTTTAGTCCCTAGCACTGGCCACATTCAGTAACCTGATCCCACTGATAATCTCTCATTGCAATTAGTATGTACACTTCCAGACAAGCCTTGTGAGATGATTCAAACTGAAGTCTGATGAAGTCAGACAGGTTATGCTACATTTGTAAGGGAATGGTCTTACAGAATTATAGTTGCAGAGTAAAACAATAAGAGTTGAGGACATAATAATAATTAGTGTTGTGGTCAACAGGACTAGCAAAGTGATTCTTCCCCTGCACTTGGCAATGGTGAGGCCACTGTGTACAGTTCTGGGCCCCTCAGTTCAGGAGGAACATTGAAGTGCTGGAGCGGATCCAGGGAAGAGCAACAAGGCTGGTGAAGGGACTTGAGCACAAGTCTAGTTCTGCTGGGGAGGTTTAGGCTAAATATTAGGAAGAGATTTTTTACTGAGAGTGTGATGAGGCATTGGAATGTGCTGCCCAGGGAGGTGGTGGATTAACCGACCCTGGAGGTTTTCAAGATGAGACTGGATGTGGCACTTAGTGCCATGGTCTAGTAACGATAGTAGGGTTGGACTTGACGATCTTGGAGGTTTTTTCCAACTTGGCTGATTCTATGATTCTATGATAATGTCTGCACATTCCTACACATGTCTTAGGAATCTTTTCTCTGTACAAATTCTAGGCAGGCTGGGAGGACTGAATGAACATTTACCCACTGGAGTGTTTTATGTCAATTCCCAGTATGTAAAATCCTAGGAATTTTAGTTTACCAGACTATTTTCTTTTAGATTATTTTAATCTCAAAGGGATCTGGTTCTTCTGTGCTCAGTCTGCTGTCACAGGAAGGAAAGCAAAGTAAGCAGGGATGATCAAGATATTTTCTTTAAAAATGCACTCCTGCTTCAAATTAAAACTCTCATCCATATGACACACAGAAATGACTGTATGTTATTTAACACATCAGTATAAATGCAAACTACAAGAATATCCTGGGTATTCATATGCAAATGTGACAACACCATGAGTTTTGCTCAAGATATTTTCTGAATACAAATGGAATGCATTTATAATGCAGACTGGTATATACTATTAGCCTATTATCTCATTATATTTAGCTACAAGTCCAAGTATTGTTTCAAGTTTTGCACACACAGGTAGTGAGTCTATGCAATATCCTTCTCTCCCTCTGGATAATGCTGGATTGCAAAAGTGCATCCACATGAAAAAATACTGCTTATATTTTCAAAAGAGTAGCCAGACTACTGAATATTCTTCTGGATCTTCCTTCTAAAAGGTCCTTCGGCTTCTTCAAAGCTCTCACTGGGTCTGTAGTATAAAAAACCTCCTGATGACTAAATTTGTTTCCTCTCTTCCATTTTTCAGAAAAAATTGCCATGCAAATTGTTCAAGCTCCATACAATAAAGTCAGTCAGAAAATTTTCATCTAGATCAATGAACAATGGAAACACCAACATTCTGTACAGTAACAGGGAGCTGCACAGCTGTGTGCCAGCATGAGTTCCTAACATGAATACAATATTTTAATTCTACATCCTAGACACACCTACACATACAGATGGCTGAGCACAGTAATTCTTACAGAAGCAGAACAATAAAAACAAGAAAATAAAAAAGAATTACAGAACTCATCCATTTTTTCCCTAACAGCTGTTTCCTACACAGATGGATCAGACTGTGCCACTGTATGACAAAATCCTAAATGATAAGTGTTGTCTCATTAAACAATGAGCTTTCATTTCAAGATTTCATTTATCTTCACTGTCTTCCACAGAGGAATGAGCTGGTTGATCTGTAAGGAACCTGTGGGTGCAATAAAGACTGAGAAAAGTTCTTCCTTTAAAGCCATGGCACGGCTGTGTTGATCCTAAAGCATCACAGTGGCTGAAATTGTCTCATAACTTGCTGTGTTCACTTAAATAGACATAAAAAGTGGGTAAAAGGAAAACAGATGTTTTGTCCAGCCACAGTTTTCACGTGTTCTTCCTCTAATCATCCATATCTCTACAGCGATTCATCAGTTGTTCTCTTGCTTGGGACTCAGTGCACCCTCAGCATGTTTATTATAAAATGTATGTTATAAAAGGGAGAATGTATGATGCAGATGTTATGAGGGGGTAATTTATTGAATTTAAAGTGAATTTGTTCAGCACTTTTTATTATTTATTCAAATATGAAGAGAAACTCCTATGTGCATAATATCTCCCTATGCTATCTTTTTAATAGCAGAACATGAATAAATTTAATTTCTTTTGCAATCAAACAGCAATTCCTATAATTTTTGGAACATTAATTCCTTTCTACTGTAAAAAAACCCCACTAATCCTTAAGAAAGACAGTAATTTGGGGAAGACAGATTTACCCGGCCACAAAAAAGTTTCTAATGGCTATTGACAACCTAAGTGACTTTCATACCATAGAAACACACATCTTCTTAAAAGCACCATTCATTCTATAGTTCAGTCAGTGTATGGATTGTAAGAAATCCACCCCCATGTTCAATATCCCCATAAAACCCAAAAGCGATCATGAAGATCTATTTCCTCCCACTATGACATCTTATGAAAGAAACTTAGCCATCACTGAAGGGTGCTTAATAAAAGCCTCAGCTCAATATCCAGTTCTGGTCAAAATGAGGGGAGGGAAATAATCAAAAAGAAACTTCCAACAAAATGCTGCATAAAGAACACAGAAAGTACTGTAAAGATCTTCTAACAAATAAGTGGTACAGCTTTCTCTTCAGCATAGGCCACTGTCACAGTAAAATCCACCACAGAACAAAAGAGGTTTTGAGAAGGCCACTGCAAAATCATTTAAAAGTATGAGAATAACTATCATGTGAAACAGAAAAGGCAACAATTTAAACTAGGAAAAGTAAGAGGGAGCATGACAAATGTCTGCAAAATAATAAGTGGCATACAGAAGGCATTCAAAATCTGCTTTTCTTCTAGTCTTATAATAGACAAAGAATGAGACATTTAAAGATGCTGAATGACAGCAGATTTGAAATGGAAAAGGGATTTTCTTTTTCAATATACAGCAAAATTAGACTATGAAACTCAATTCAACGCACGAGGAAATTGTTAAAGTCAGTAATTCAACAAGAAAAAAACACCTATTTGAAGCGTGTATGAATGAAAAGAATAAACAATGCTATACAAGCAAATGCCAAGAAGAGTAAAACAAAATTGGTGGGGATATTATACCTCATACTTGGGAATGTAAAATAATCTTTGGTTCTTACCGAATGAAAAAAAATCTTGAAGTAGTGGGGCAGTTGTGCCCTATCTTTCACAATCCCTTCTGGGAAGTATCCAGTGTTGTTCTATTACCTAAGGTTTAATGCTTTTTTCTCTCTGGGCTTTAAGTAGCCTCAGCTCAGTCACCTACTGCTTTAACCAAGATATTTATTTTGATTTCAAAGGCAACAAATACCTACACCAATTGCCCCAAAATTGTTCTCACTATTGTTCAATATCACCACACATTTATTGCAAGAAGATTCATCAACCAAACTCACTCTGTTTTCAACTGACAAACTCAAAATTTTCTACTTCATTAGAGCATTTGTTTCTTGCAGGCAGCTCCACACCAAAGTTTTCCTGAACTTCTGTGAACAGGTGAAACATCTACTGTGCTTATACACCTGGTTGTTCTGCCATTTCTTTATTACCTTTAAACAGCTTCCATCTTAGGAACATTCTAACATTTTACTGACTTTTCTTTCAACGGCCATTAGTGGCTACTTCCTTTTTAATTCTTTATTGGTGATCTCTCTTAGATGTCTTTCTAATTTCCCACTTTCTCTTACATTTTAATTAAGGGAAATTCTATAAGATTCCCAAATGCTTTCAGGAGCAACCTTCCTATAACATACTAATAATACATGTAACTTACTACTACTATACTATATAGTTTATTACTACTCCATTATTATATATTGCTACTAAAATTTGTTAAAACTATTCATAGAACTAATTTCAATGAAAATCAAACCCCTCTCAAAATAAAAAGAAATACCTCACTTAAATTTAGGATGCCCCTAAAGAGAAGCCATAGTAAGAGTTTATCAGCAGAAACATGTGATGAACATCCGGTGTGGTGCAACTGCATGTACACCAGCACATCAAATAAGCCCATTTGGCTCTTGGGATGGCTGGCTTGGAAGAGCCTCCATCTGTGCAAGATAACAATCCTTTTTAGTCTTCAAAATAAGAACAGCAGCATGAAAAACCATGTGTGGGGAATGGTTTCTGGAATGCTCTACCACCAAGCTGCAGCCACGAATGGTTTAGCAAGAGCACTCACTCACTGCAACACACAAAATCCATGGCAGAGGAGATTCTGCACCTTCTTCACATATATTTCTTCCTGATAATTGGAAAAATCACTATGATTCTGCACCTGGGACAGGGCAACCCTGGATGTACATATAAATTGGGAATGAGAGGCTAGAAAGCAGCATCAAGGAAAGAGAACTCAGGGTGCTGGTCAATGGCAAGTTGAATATGAGTCAGCAGTGTGCCCTGGCAGCCAGAGAGGCCAACTGTGTCCTGGGGTGTTGCGGGGGAATTTCGCACAGGGAAGCAAGCGGCCGACTCAATGTGAGTGATAAAGCAAGCTTCAACTTTATTGTTAGCTCAGTTCTTCTTTTATACGGTACACGACAAATGCGCCTATTCATCCTTTAGCATTACCTAAGAGCATTACCTAAGCTCTAAAAGTTACATTTATATACTTTTTCTGCTTGCGGTTGCAGCTGTGAAGAACCCTTCTTTATTCTCTGGAGAATTCTTCTTTGTTCTCCCGGATAGCCTGTCCTTGAGCTTACAACATTATGCTGTGAAGCTAAATGCCTGAGGCCTACTTCCTAGTTATATGCTCAAAGTTCCCATAGGCCTTTGCTCGACTCTTGCTCGCACAATGCACTCTCGGGGCTGTGGCCCTGTTCCCTTAGCCATTCTTCAACACTGGGGTGCATCAGGCACAGCATCACTGGCTGGTTGAGGGAGGGGATTGTCCCTCTTGACACTGTGCTGGTGTGGTCTCACCTCCAGTCCTGGAGGCAGTTTTGAGCACTGCAACATAAGAAAGATCTAAAAAGCATTCAAAGGAGGGGTTGCAAAGATTGTGAAGAACCTCGAGGGGAAGCCATACAAGAAGTGGCTGAGGTCATTTGGTCTGTTCAGCCTGGAGAAGAGGAGGCTGAGGGGAGAACACATGGAAGACTACAGCATCCTTGTGAGGGGCAGGGGTGGGGGAACACCGACCTCTGCTCTCTGGCAACCATTGACAAGGACGAAAGGAAATGTCATGGAGGTGTGTCAGGAGACATTTAGGCTGGATAATGGGAAAAGGTTCTTCACTCAATTGGTGACTGGGCACTGGTACAGCTCCCCAGGGCAGTGGTAACAGCACACAGCCTGATAGATCTCCAGGAGCATGGACAGATTCCTGGAGCCATCCTGTGCAGGGCCAGGAATTGGACTCAATGTTTCTTGTGTGTCCCTTCCCACTCAGAAGATTCCATGATTCTATGATTTGAATTTGCTGGTAGAGCTAAAGCTGCAAATTATGCATCATGTCAGCTGGACAGAAATGTATGGCCACAAACCTTTCCAGTTGCAGCCCCACAGTTAAAACCACTGCTTTATGGATAGCTGAGAGGAAGCCTCTACATACAATCAAAATGCAAGCAGGTGCTCTGCCACATGGCCCAGCCTGTGCAGTTTCCCAATACATTAGTGCAGCAGATGTGAGTATCACAGACCATCTATGACAGGGAGGTAGCAAGCAGATAATTCAGTACAGGCACTGGGAAGGGCTTGGTTACATAATTAAATGCGTTCAATTAATAACCCTTATTCTTGGAGTGTGAGGCATTTAGTTATGTCTGACAGAGTTAATGATCCTCAGAATATAAAACCACAAGCAAATCAAACCCTTAAATCTGAACCCTTTATTCTTTCAAACTTTAATTTTCCTGGTTGGATCTCTGTCATTTCAAATAGTTGAGTGGCAGCTAGTAACATATATTGTGACTCATGCCTCAATTTCTTAATTTTTTTCCATCAGGAAATCTCTGTTTGATAACCACAATATTGCATATTGTCTGTATCTCTCAATGTTCTGGATTATTATTTTATTTCATTCTATTTTATTAGTGGAAAAAATGTCCATTCCAGTCTTTAGGGTATTTCCCTGGATTTTCATTTGGTCTGGGCTGTTTTAATATAGAATCACAGAATGGTTTGGGTTGGAAGGGACCTTAAAGATCATTTAGTTCCAAGCCCCTGACATGGGCAGGGACACCTTTTACCAGCCCAGGTTGCTCAAAGCCCCATCCAACCTGGCCTGGAACACTTCCAGGGATGGAGAAGCCACAGCTTCTCTGGGCAACCTGGGCCAGTACTTCACAATCTTCACAGGGAAGAATTTCTTCCCAATGTCCCATCTATCCCTGCCTCCTGCCAGTGTGAAGTGATTCCCACCTTGTCCTGTCCCTCCAGGCCCTTGTCCCAAGTCCCTCTCCAGCTCTCTTGGAGCAACTTAGGCACTGCAAGGGGCTCTAAGGTCTCCCTGGAGCCTCCTTTTCTCCAGGCTCAATACCCCCAGGTCTCTCAGTCTGTCTCCAGAGCAGAGGTGCTCTAGTCCACTAAGTATCTTTGTGGTCTCCTCTGACCTCACTCCAGACACCCAGCACCTCCTTTTGGTGAATGACAAGGCCATGTATTTACATGGCTTTCAGTCAAATTTATCCTGAAGGAACAAAATTATTAGCTCTTCTCATGAATGAGCATCACCACCACAGTCTACACCTTAGTCTTCCTGGACATAGGTTGTATACAAGTTTCAGGAATTTAGGTGCTCTAAATTAGGGTTCGGGAAGAATCTTGATTCCAGTCAGGTAAGTAAATGTCTCTTAAATAATGTAAGGATTTTAAAAGAATATATTGCCTGTAGATATCATCACAAAAATCTGTCCAGGTTTCTACCTGAGGTAGACTTTTCTCTCCAAACACTGGTTAGTTTATAAGCCTTCAAATCGGAGACTGGTTTTTGTTTTGGCACTGGGGAATCAGAATCTTTTCAGACAATCACTGCCAATTAAAATCAGTTTTGCAATAAATAATGAATATAAAATCAGTGAAATTGCTAAGGATCTCTTTTATAATTTACATATTAATTATTCACATGGGTAAATGGTCAACAAATCTCAGAAATATTGACAGGGTGTTTGTTGATGTGAGTGATGAAATACCAGCTCTGGGGATGTATCTCAACTGAAAAATCAATCACCTAGCTTAATTGATCTGGTAACAGAATACTAGACATGAAAGAAATTCAAGATAAAAAAACCTATAGAAGAGAACTGTAACGTGGTATTTGGAATTCTTGACAGTTTAGAATGTGGTCATTTTATTTTTTTATGATAAACTTGACAGACTTTTTACTTGATTTACAGTGAGTTCAGAATTGAATTGCTAAATTTTATAAAGCAGAGGACTTTGTATGAAAGGAACTCTGTGAATTGAGCTAAAGTGGTATCACAGTCTACTACTGAAAGTCCTATAGTTCCTCCTGATTGCAGAGACCATCTTGCCTCTTCTCATAGCTAACATCCTTAGAGACCCTCTGAACACCTGTATAGCGTATCTGATTTATTATCACATCTTAAATCAGATTATCTGAAAAGGACTGAATTTCATTCTCCCCCAAGAGTAACTGTTCATATAAACTTGTCTTCTCTCAAATGCCTTCTTGGGTTCTAGTCTTCCCTCAGTAAACCTGAATCACCCATGTGAGAACTCTGCTTTGTTCTGAAATTGAACTATATGTATAACAGTTGACCGTTACATACCAGAATAAAGGATACAGGGAACCCAGCAAACAACTATGATGATTCACTCCATAATGCACTAACTGGAAGTTTTCTTTCATGAACTAAGTAATGAGAGATGACATTTTCCAAACAGGACCTGCATTTTCCCTGATGAAAAGTTGTGTTATTATTCACTTCTTTAACAAAGGTCACCTTCTTGACATTTACTGGAAGAAGTGTTGTATAACACACAATGATTACATGACTGGTCCCATGATGAAGCATGCCTGAGAATCTGAATCTGTGTAAGGATGTTTTCACATGAACTCATCCGTATGATTGGACATCAAGGACACATTTTCATGCTCCCAGTGGAAGAAGCAGGTGTATATTTTCACTAGATTAAGTTAGTGGCACTGCCTAGATTTCCTACATAATTAACTGAGAATGTGACCAAAGTTAATGAAAGTGAATGTCCATATTCTGGTCTTTGGAGACACTTTCCATTGAGTATATAAGGGACACAATGAACATTAAGTAGCTAGTTGAGCTGGACTGTATTGGTCCCTGACACTTCAAATTATAGACAAGTATCTAAATGAAGCAATTAATTAAGGTAAGCAGGATTCAGCACTTATTCACTCTGATCTGAATAAGTGAACTAATCTTTTACTTGCAAATGGAACAGGGTTCTTGATTGCTTGCTGAGTTTTTAACCTTTTGAGTAACAGTTGGCTTCCAAATGCATCAATAACACGAGCTTTTAAGAACCATCTTGTGCTGGGTTTAAGAACCATGCATGCACAAAATAAAATAAAAATTTGGTTCATGAATTTCTCCTTAGGCAAGCTCTTGTTCTAAATGAGTTTTGCATATTAAAAACCCCCCAGTTTCTATTCAAGTGACAGAGAGTGAAGATTGTACTTAAAGGTTAGCACAGGACCTCATCAGTCACTTGCAGATGGGCATACATATCTCTTACTAATTGGTTTTGGTCACTGGTGGGGTGGGGTGAGAAGCAGAAAAGGTTTTGACTCCATGTAAACACTGCCCAACAAACAGTAACTAAAACATCCCTGAATTATCAATTCTGTTTTCAGCACAAATTCAAAACACATCCCCGTAACAGCTACTGTGAAGAAATTAACTCCAGCCAAATCTGGCACACTCAAGGTTTGTTTTCCCATATAGCTACTTGTTAGTTCTGTATGTACACACTCTTAAGAGCAGGATACTGACCTGTTGTTCCCAATCTGACCTGAAAATAGGAAAGACTCTTCAAATAAATGGTAATGATTAGAAAGTGATCCAGATAGTGCATGTTAAACAGGATTAATGTACACCAGACTTAAGTCTGGAGCTTCTATCCTTGAATTTAAGTACTGTGATGTAAAACATTACTTCATAATTTGTAAAGATATAGATGAAGAAAGATCTAAAAGACATATTTATTCACATATTTCTTGTCAGTTACTCTTTCTCCCTTTGTCTATCACTAATAAAAACAAACCCATAAACAATACTGAGATAAGAATAGATCCCCACTATTTCAAATACACTTTTCTGTTAAGTCCATGTAAAACGTGGTTACATTGTCCTTGTCATGCTCTAAAATATGCCTAGCACACTATGCAAGGTTGTGTCCAGCAGGCTGATAGTCAGGTCATTTTTCTGAAGGTAGCAGTAGCAGTCAGTAGTGTTAATTTGTGCATAATATAAAGGCCAAAGACTGATATGCTTCAGAAACCAGATCTGGTATTAATCCTTAACATTGCAGGCAATAAAAAGGCTCCTATCTACAAATACAATAAAATTTACCATGTGGAACTTACTGTGCTGGCAGTGAATCCCATTAAATCCCTCTGGACATTTACAAACATATCCTATGAAGGTGTCGCCTCGGTACGCTTCACTAATTTCACATATCCCACCATTATGACACGGATTAGGAAGGCAGGGTCCTGGGAGAGGGGAGAAAAACAGAGAAGTATGTACATATACATAGTAACAACCATAATAATTTTAGTCATATCTAAGCATTCATCAAAGAAATAAAACACCTTATGTAGATCTTTGTATTCCACTAACCAAGTAAGATACAGTCTTCACTTACTTCAGATACTTGGAGTACGGATCTTTATGAACAAGAAAAACTATGAAGCATGTCACTACTCATTAATCACAGCATTATTTTTTAATGTAAGAGAAGACAGGAGACAGAGAAACTAAATCTTGCACTCCTATTAAAGATAACAGACATTCTAACTTTCACACCACTGAGGAAATAGGTATTAATCAAACATGTCTGTCATGTACAGAGTGACATGTACAATATCCCTGAATGATCACTGCAAATCAAGTTAGTAGTCTGAGGAGATCTTTGCTATGGCTTTGGGTGACTTTCTGGATATGTGACTGTCTGGGCCAGCAGTTAGCAGCTGCTAAACCAACTATTCCTTTTCCACTGAGTGCCTATTTAGCACATCCACTTCAAGACGATTTCAAAAAGCTCTTCTGAGTACATTTTCCTCAACTAAACACATCCTAGGACACATGACCCTTCAGCAGTGAGGTCTAATTTATTAGGTCTTCAATGATAAGAACTTTAAAAACCTTTAAATAAGAGATTCTTATAACCTGATGTCCAAAATTTAAACATTTAACAGCAGCTGTTAAAAGCTTTTCGCATTTTATTATCTTAGTAGTACCACCTGTAACATGACTCCTAGCAGAAGAAAACACTTGGAATTTTGATGACATTTTTTTCCCTAATCTTGTATTAAAGGACTAGCAACCACTGATTAGAATGACCTATGTGCCAGTTTGTGTGTAAAACGTTTTGTGAGTTCAAAATAAAGTATGTTATTTGCAACTCGTGCCATGTACATAAAATGGTGATGATCACTGCCCATTGAAATGCAAAGTCAATTATTCGCTCACTTAAAATTGCACTCTAAAAAACCACCAAACCCAAACAAAACAGAAAAGAATTCTACAGCATGATCTACTGACAATCAGCACTGGGAATTACAGAATCACAGAGTCACAAAATCATCTAGGATGGAAATGATGTCCAAGATCGAGTCCAACCTTTGACCAATCATCACCTTATCAACTAGACCAGAGCATTAAGCCCCATGTACAGTCATTTCTTGAACACCTCCACGGATGGTGATCCCACCACCTCTCTGGGCAGCCCGTACCAATGACTGACCATTCTTTCTGTGAAGAAATGACTCCTGATATCCAGCCTGGACCTTACCTGGCACAGCTCGAGGACATTTCCTCCTTTTCTATTTCTAGTAGCCTGGGAGAAGAGACTGATCCCCATGTGGCTGCATCTTCCTGTCAGGTAGTTGTAGACAGTGATACGGTCCCCCTGAGCCTCTCTTTCTACAGACTGAGCCTCCTCAGCTCCCTCGGTTGCTCCCCATCAGACTTGTGCTCCAGACGCTGCCCCAGCTCCGTTCCCCTCTCTGGGCACACTCCAACACCTCAATGTCTTTCTTGTCATGAGGGGCCCAAACCTCAACCTGGGACCTGCTATGAGGCCCCACCAGTGCTCAGTACAAGGGACGTTCACTCTTTTGGACCTGCTGGCCATACTATTGCTGGTATAAGCCAGGCTGCCATTAGCCTTCTGGCCACCTGAGCACATGCTGGCTCATGTTCAGCTGCTGTCAACCAGCACCCCCAGGTCTTTTCCTGTCCAGGCAGCTTTCCAGCCACTCTGCTGCCAGCTTGGAGCTGCGCAGGGGTTTGTTATGACCGAAGTGCAGAACCTGGCACTTTGCCTTATTGAACCAATGAATGAATGAATTGAATGATTTGAACTTAAAAGTTTAGTGTTTCTGAGGGTCCGTCTATTAGTTCATGTTCTCAATTACAGACCCAGGTTTGACAGATGTTCACAGCAGCAGCGTTCGTCCAGACATCACATTAGCGAAAACTGCTCTCTCCAAGCAAATAGTAATTTGCAAAAGAAAAAAATTAACTGAATGATGAGGATGTCAGAACATATTCCCCACTCATAATTGCCCGTGTGGTTATTTCAATTTGAGAAACCACCCATGTACACATTTCCATTACAACTTACGTTATCAGCCTGTTCCAAGACATAACTCTGCAGAAGTTATGCTTGTGTACATCATTAAACATAGGATGTCTCACTAAACCCCCAAAAATATGGGACATGAATATACAGCAGCTTGTTCCAAATGCAATTAGTAGTAAGAAAAGGTAACAATCATGAAAATGAAACCAAGGAGCCTGGCTGCTGCCTTTTTTGCCTTTCCTCATCTACATTCTGTGTTACACTTTATTAGTCATGGTACACTGTGCTCAGTTCCGGGCCCCTCAGTTCAGGAGGGATATTGAGGTGCTGGAGCCAGTCCAGAGAAGAGCAACAAGGCTGGTGAAGGGACTCAAGCACAAGCCCCATGAAGAGAGGCTGAGGGAGCTGGAGCTGTTCAGCCTGGAAAAGAGGAGGCTCAGGAGAGACCTTATCATCTTCTACGACTCCCTGCAAGGAGGCTGGAGTCAGGTGGAGATTGGTCTCTTCTCCCAGGCAACCAGCAGGAGGACAAGAGGGCAAAGACTCAAGTTATGCCAAGGGAGGTTTAGGTTGGATATTAGGAAGAGATTCTTTTACAGAGAGTGATCAAGTATTAGAATGGGCTGCCCAGGGAGGTGGTGGATTCACTGTCCCAGGAGGTTTTCAAGATGAGACTGGATGTGGCACTTAGTGAACACGGTAGGGTTAGACCTGATGATCTTGGACGTCTTTTCCAACCCGGCTGATTCTATGATTGTATGAACATATACCATCAGGTCTAGGAAGACTCATGTATTTCAAGTATCATTACTTCTCTTCAGGAAATACTTTGGGAAGAAACATGTCTAATAATTTGCACTTTTGGTCTCCTAATGAATATGAACTGCGTATGTTTTTCCAAGCTTCTATCACAGTGCTGCAGTATGGGAAGTACCTCTAGATAGCCTCGTATGTTAATTGTTTCTATGCAAGCAGATCTCCAATGTTCCAAGAACAATAAATCTTTTAATAATTACTTTCTCATTTTGCTTGCTGCTTTCTCCATATGGCTTTTTAAGCACATGTTCAGCCTATTTTAATTGATTTCCTTTAGATTTTGCATTTTCTCAGATCAGTCCCAAGTACAAAGGCTTAAAAGGTCATTTGAGGTGCACAGTAATAAATATACTGGTGCATGACAGTATTTCTAACTAATCTTTGCCTTCTATGATGCCTTATTTCTGGAAGAAAAAGCCCCACACAAACAAATAAGCATTTCTTTTTAACCTGATTATGGTTGTTATTTGTTTTAGAGAAATAATAATACTATATTCAATGTAAATATTGAGTATTTTGCTTAATAGAATCTGGTAGTTCAAAAATTATTTTGAGAGCAATGGAATAGTCTCATTATATGTACTGGAATTAGTAAACAAAAATCACTTAATTGTCACTAGTTAACATTCATTTACTAGTAACGACATGAGTTAGACTCCTCTGTGTTTGAAAAGACTGAACAATTGAAGATTAAAAAGCCTATGTCATCCTACCTGGTTTCTCCTAATTATCCAGAGGACCAGATTCTGAGTTCACACATCTCCAGGAGATTGAAACTGTATGAACACCCACATACATGAAAATTATTTATTATTTTGTTAGGATTTTTTGGTTTGTTATTTTGGGGTTTTTTTATGACTGAGGCTCCAGGATCCCTGATGCAAATTCTGCATGTTTCAGTGTCTTGAAGGATCTGGGGTCTAATCCTGCCATCATTCCATTTAAGCATCAAAAATGGTGTGCAAGATGTAGACACTGCTGCGAGAGGATGAAAGGTTCCAGTGAACTTCCATAGGGATTTGTAGGCTTTTAAATAACATGGTATTGAATGCTGGGTAATTAATTTCCTAACAATCAGATTGATATTCTCTGTTACTCAGATCTATAGCAGCAAGTTCAGAAACACCCCTCTTCACCAAAAGAAGAAAACAAAAAGAGAAGAAAATGTAAAAAAAATCCCAAACCAACAAATGAACCAAACTTGTCAAATAATTTTCAAAACCAGGGGACTCCAGGGATTAGGATTTTTGAATCAATAGCACTGTAATACTTTTACAGGTAATCTTTAAGCGGCTTCCAACACAGAGATAACAACAACATTTGATCAATATTAATGAGCAGAGGAATTCAATGGTATGGTTTCCAGGCATTTTTATCCATGTTCATATAAAATAATGTCAGCAAGATTGTGGACTCGAAGTAATAGATCTGTTAACTTTGCTGCTCTTTTTAGCCCTTCCTTGTTCAGTTGAAGGGGTATTAGCCAACATAATAAGTAGAGTCAAAAATGCATCATTCTGTTATTCAATTGAAGTCCCATGCTGCTCCTGAAAAAATATTGAAAGTTAAAATAAAGCACAGCAGGTTTCAAATTTTAGATGTACTAAAACCGCTGAGATTTTATAGATGTATGAATCAAACAAATGCAGCCTCGGTAGAGTTGCAAAGGGGCTCAAGGCAGAACCATGTTATCTGTTTTCTTCTTTGACAAGTAAAGTCAACTGAAGTTTCATAATACAATCTTGTATCATGCAATACTAAAGCAAGAATTACATATTTGAGAGAAAACATTAGTTTGTCTATTGCAAGAAAAGATAAGAAAGTATGGATACTATTCAACATCTTTGTTGGTGACATGGAAAGTGGATTGAGTGTGCCCTAAGCAAGTTCGCTGACTACATCAAGCTATGTGGAGCAGTCACAGCTGGAGGGAAGGGATAAGCTATCCAGAGGGGCCCTGACAGGCTTTAGAGGCGGGCTAATGCAAACCCCATGGAGTTTAACAAA
>NW_008653282.1:0-813 GCF_000695815.1 Acanthisitta chloris
TCCAGTCAGCTGGAACTTCTCCAGTAAGTGGTTTCACAGGTTCTTTTGGCATTTCCCTCATTACCTTGGGATGGACCTCATGAGCGCCCATGGACTTGTGAGCATCCAATTGTCATAGCAGCCTATTAATCATCTCCTCCAGGATTATGGGAGCACTTCACTCATCTGCCCATCACCAACTTCCTGCATTAGGAGCAGTGTATCCTGAGGACAATTGGCCTTGACACTATAGACAGAGGCAAAGAGGGCATTGCCTTATCTGCATCCCCTGTCACTACACTACTCTGCATTTATCAATCGATGGACACCCTCCTCCACCTCTTGTTCCCAATGTATTTACAAAAACTTTTTTTGTTGTCATTGACTTTAATGGCTAAATCAAGTTCCAGCTGGGCTTTGACCCTCCTAGTCTTCTCTGTACATGACCTCACAGCATCTTTAGAGTCCTCCCAACTTGCCTGACCCTCCTTCCAGAGATGATACATTCTCTTTTCTTTTCAAAGCCCTAGCCTAATTTTTCTGTTTAACCAGGCTGGTTTTTTCCCTTGATGACTTGGCTTCCTACACATAGGGACAGTCTGCTCCTGAATGTTTAACAATTCTTTTTTAAAACACTCCCAATCTTCCTGAACTACTTTAGCCTTCAGGACTGACTCACAAGGGACCCCATCAATCAATACCCTAAACAAGACAAAATCTGCCTGCCAAAAGTCCAAGGTGGAAGTGCTGCTGCTGGCCCTCGTTACATCACCTACTACTGAAAATTTAGTCATTTTGTGGTCACTGTGTCCAAGACATCCACCAACCACCACA
>NW_008653283.1:0-764 GCF_000695815.1 Acanthisitta chloris
AACTTCAGGAATGGAAGTTTGGCTTCTAAAGAAACCAAATCAATGTTCCTGTTCACTGGCCTGAAGCTTCCCAAGTCCATTCATGTGAGTACATCAAGAAGCTATCTACGACGAGTGAAAAACGCAGGTGCAGGTATCTCACCGTAAATGATATTTTGCCGTATGACAACATCTCTGTCTTGCTGCTGTAGGAAACTGTCGTCCACTGCCTGGCTCCAGGACTCTGCCTGCAGCAGTTTGAGGTCTGATTCCAGGTCTCTCATGAGCTGTTCTTCATTCATGTCTGCACCTTCACAAAGCAATGGAAGTGCTATTAGGATATGGGTAACTCGTCCCACTTGAGATTCCTGTCTACTTGTTTAGGTTCAGGCTTTGTCCTGCCACAGACATCACACACATTCTCCTTTGCTAACACAAATGATCATATACCATGTAAGGATCAGTCATGTAAATCACTTTTAAAGGTTATTTCCTAGTTGCAGAAAACTAGTTCACCATTTTCACACGGACCAAAGTCTAGCTCAGATAATGTATTCTTAATTTGCACTGCAACAACATTGCAGATAAATAAAAAATCACAACAGAAGAGGAAATGTTCATCCCTAAGCTAAATTCCAAGTAACTCAACTTAACTGAAACCTTCTAAATGTTCTCCCACAATTCAACAAGCTAAAGAAATTACTATGTGGGGCTTTGTTTTAGTTTATTACACCACTATTCTGACGTTAAAATAAACACACTTTAATTCTCCATTAGAGAGGAAG
>NW_008653284.1:0-291 GCF_000695815.1 Acanthisitta chloris
GTTCCTCAGGACCATGCTGGGGTGACCCCAGGGCCGTACTGGGGTGACCCCGGGGCCGTACTGGAATGACCCCAGGGCCGTACTGGGAGCGCTGGGATGATCCCAGGGTCATACTGGGAGCACTGGGATGGCTCCAGGATTGCACTGGGGGGGACTGGGAGGGTTCCGGGGTTATATTGGGAGCACTGGGAGGTCCTCAGAACCATACTGGGGTGACCCCAGGGCCGGACTGGGAGCGCTGGGATGATCCCGGAGCTATCCTAGGAATGCTGGGATGATCCCAGGGTCATA
>NW_008653285.1:0-2889 GCF_000695815.1 Acanthisitta chloris
TTATATACATTATATGCATTATATATTTACTCTTCATAATCTGTAAATCATAGATTCTACTATCCCATCTGATTTATTACAGATTATGAAACTATTCCCATTGTGCTCCATTATTAAATCACACACACTGTGATGTATTAGCTATAAACAGCCACATATATCTTTTCATACCTATATTTACATTTGCATATATTACATTAATTAGACAGGATGAAGGATGTCAATGCTCTGGGAGACCTTAGAGTTTGATGTCTGACTGCTCTGACCTCCCTTAACCCTTTAGAATACCAATGTTTACCTTGAGTTAAGAAAAGAACTTGACTTTTTTTATAGAATCCAAGTGTTTTTATGCAGGAAAACCTGATGGATAATGAGACTCACACAGGTTCAAACTGCTTAATTTGCACATTAGACCAAAAACTAGTCACAATGCAAGGAAAAAGTGATTTACCTGCAGCTCTGTTGGGCTAAAAGTCTTCAAATCCAGGGACAGCAGCAGGACTGAAGTGTTTGGAATCTCCTTCAGGGCATTGCTGCATGTTCCCAGGCTGAAAAACACCCAAAGCAAAGCAGAACGAGACAAAACAGACATTATTTTGGCAAGGTGAGGAGAGAAAGGTCTATTTTATTGTCCCTCCTCAACCAGGACCTCAGGGACTGTGTTATTTCCCTTCCCAACCAGGATCTCAGGAACTGTGTTATTATTTCCTGCCCTAACAGGATCTCAGGGACTGTGTCCTGTCCCTCCCCAACCAGGATCTCACAAACTGTGTTATTTCCCCTCCCAGCCAGGATTTCAGGAACTGGATCATGTCCCTCCCTAACCAGGATCTCAGGAATTGTGTCCTATCCCTCCCCAACCAGGACCTCAGGGCCTTGATCATGTCCCTCCCTAACCAGGACCTCAGGGACTGGATCATGTCCCTTCCCAACCAGGATCTCAGGAACTGTTATTTCCAGCCCTAACAGGATCTTAGGAACTGGATCATGTCCCTCACTAACCAGGATCTCAGGAACTGTGTCCTGTCCTTTCCCAGCCAGGATCTCAGGAACTGGATCATATCTCTCCCTAAACAGAATCTCAGGGACTGTGTTATTTCCCTTCCCAACCAGGATCTCAGGAACTGTGTCCTGTCCTTTCCCAACCAGGAGCTCAGGAATTGTGTCCCATCTCTTCCCAACCAGGACCTCAGGGACTTGATAATGTCCATTCCCAACCAGGACCTCAGGAATTGTGTCCTGTCCCTCCCCAACCAGGATCTCACAAACTGTGTTATTTCCCCTCCCAGCCAGGACCTCAGGGACTAGATCATGTCCCTCCCAACCAGGACCTCAGGGATTGTGCTATTTCCCTTCCCAACCAGGATCTCAGGAACTGTGTTATTATTTCCTGCCCTAACAGGATCTCAGGGACTGTGTCCTGTCCCTCCCTGCCCAGAGCTGGGTTTAATAATCCCAAATTTGGGCCAGATCTGCTGTTTGTGTAAACCCTGGAAGCTCATGGATGTCTCCAGAGGATTTGCATTCCAGCTCTGGCTCAGCTGCTCACACTCCCCCAACCCTCCCACAGCAGATCTGGGAGTGTGTGGAGCTTTTTATTCCCTCTCCCCTCACTGTGTCTAGCTGAGAGACCCAAACAGAACAAGGATCCACCTCTACACCCATTGCCCAACCATGAGATGACTTCCCAGAACTAAACACAACCCTTGGAGGTCACTTTCAAAGGTGACCTGAGTCCTCCAGAGATTCCTGAAGCTTTATGGGATTTACTTTTGCCTTTTAAGTCCTCCCCAAGCTACTTTTCAGCAGGTTCACATCAAGCTCTTGGCTTGGGGTCCCTCATGGTAGACACTTGCATTCAACTGCAGTCCAACATCTACAAGTTATCCCATCAGTCTAGTGGGATCTTCCAGCTGCTGCTGCAGCAGCTCCTTTTGGCCCATTTGTTTCAACAGGGAAAGGAAATTCAAGGATTAAATCCAATCTAATTAAAGCTCATGTTCACTACAAGGATCAAAGGAAGCTCCAGGCACACTGACAATAGTCCCTGATGGCACAGGAAGGGTTAAGGTGACTGAAAGGCAATAGCTGTGGAATCTTTCCATCAGAACACACATCCTTTGCCTCCCACCCACCTTCCCAACTGGTGTCTCAAGGAGAAAAATCCTCCCAAGTCTTACCAACCATCTCCTCCCTGCAGGGTGGCTCTATGACTACACCCAGACCTATGTCTGCTCCTTCCTCTTTGCTGGAGTCTGTGCTCTCATCTCACCTATTTCCTTCCTCTTCGAGCCTTCAGCCCAGAAATGGAAGCTAAAAAGAGCCAATTTGAACAGCAACCTCAAGTCTGGGTGAAGATTTCCAGGATCTACAATGGGAAAGGACCAGCACAGACCTTCTGTCCTGGGAAACCTCCACAGCAGCACCAAGGGAATGTTTAGCTGACAGATTGATCTTGGAGATGTGGATATTTCCCCTGCTCATGGGATTAAAGTCTTCTGAGAAATACACCGTATCAAGTGTTATTTGGTGGGGCCAATAAGGCCTGGATGAACTTCACAGAGTCTTTATGTGTTCAAAGCCAGATTGGCTAAAGCCTTGAGCAACCTGCTCTGGTGGGAGATGTCCCTGCCCAGGGCAGGGGGTTGGGGCTGGATGATCTCTAAGCTCCATTCCAACCCCTTGACATACTATGAAGCATTGAAAGTATGAAAGGCTGAGAGCTGGGGGTGTCCACCTGGAGGAGAGAAGCTCCAGGGAGACCTCAGAGCCCCTTCAGTGCCTAAAGGGGCTCCAAGAGAGCTGCAGAGGGACTTGGGACAAGGAATGGGGGGACAGGACACAGGGAATGGCTTTAAGATAAAAGAGGGTGGATTTAGATGGGATATT
>NW_008653285.1:2994-3371 GCF_000695815.1 Acanthisitta chloris
ACCTGTGCTGGTGGAAGGTGTCCCTGCCCATGGCAGGGGTGGAATTGGATGGTCTTCAAGGTCCTTCCATCCCAAACTGTCCCAGGATCCTGGAGCCTATTTGCACTGAAGCCAGGCTGGGAGAGCTGGGGGTGTTCACTTGGAGGAGAGAAGCTCCAGGGAGATCTCAGAGCTCCTTCCAGTGCCTCAAGGGGCTCCAGGAGAGCTGCAGAGGGTCTTGGGACAAGGGATGGAGGGACAGGACACAGGGAATGGCTTTCCACTGCCAGATGGCAGGGACAGATGGGATATTGGGAATGAATTCCTCCCTGTGAGGGGGGTGAGACACTGGCACAGGTTGCCCAGAGCAGCTGTGGCTGGCCAAACCCTTTCAGGTT
>NW_008653285.1:3472-9875 GCF_000695815.1 Acanthisitta chloris
AGCCCCTGAGCTGTGTTTTCCCGGAGCTCAGTTTTAATCCTGCTGTGCTCAGCTCCACCCCAAAGCCATTCCCTGTGCTTCCAGAGCCTCCCTGAGAGCAAAGCTGACTCACCTCTGGGATGAGGCAGCCAAGATGATCCCAAAGTGCCAAATCACAGCGAGAGATTTCAGCTTATTCTACTCAGGCACAAAGACTCAGCCCCAGGGAGGAAAGCAGAGAGGGAGGGAGGGAAGGACAGGGAATAAGGATGATACTTCCATGAGGTTCCAGAGCATAGTTGTTCCATAAACTCCTCTTTTCCTGCGGGAAGAGATGCTGCAGTGTGGCTAGTCCATCTCCCAGGCAGTGATTTACCACAGCACAGATAACCTGGAGGCAAAATCAGCTCTGATTAAAGGCAGGAGCAGCACATAGCAAAGTCAGAGCCCAAGCCCAGCCCCCTCTGCCCTTCTCCACCATCCAGAGGCTCCCTGGAATTCCATGCAGCATCCCAGGGATGCAATTTGGATGGGGAAGACACCACAGCTGCTTTGCCTTCCTTTCCACTAGGGAAGTTGCAACTCATTGCACTGATATGGGAAGTTATTATGTCAATCAATGTCCCAAGGATTCATTCCAGCCCTGGGTTTTTTTTTCTCTCCCTTTTAAACTGTATAAAGCTTTAATTATCCGCCTTTTTTTTTCCTCTCATCCCTTTTTTTCCTCTTCCCCTTTTTAATACCAACCCACCAAGAGAGTTGTTTCCCCTCCAAAATACCCTTCAAACTGTGACATGAGTTACTCCAGGCCCCAAATCAAGTGCCCTCTGTTGAATAAAGAGATTAAAACACTGTTAATGACCTCAGACATTGCTGCAGGTAAGTAAATTCCTAGGCCAGATGCAGCAGTTTTCACAATGCCAAAGAAATGAGGAGAAAATTCAAGGGAATGGGGAATATCAGTGCTAGGAAATGGTTCATTTCTCACATGCTGAGTCAAGAGTTTCTCCCAGGATTCCACAGGCAGCAAATGCTTCAGGAATGGTCCTTTGACACCTTAAAGCTTCACATCAAACACTCCATGACTGGGATGGATCAGGTCATGCCTAAACCCAGGATAGGATCTCCAGAGGGTCATTTCCAAGCTATTTTCCAAGGATTTAAGGAGAAGATTCTTATCTAAGAAGCATTTCAGGCACTGAGAGTTTGGGCAGGAGGAGCAGATTCCAGGCAACCTACACTAAACCTTCAGTCAAGACTTTCTGCAGCAGGAAAGGAGTTTTGATTGGCACATGAGAGAGCTAAAGGTCTCTTGGAACATCTGAGATCTTCACTCTCCTACTGAGCACTCCCAGATTAGCAGCAGCAGCTCTGAGGACACTTGGCTTTAGAACCAAAAGCTTTAGAACTTCTTGTTCTGCACCTCCCAAACACACAGCTGAGCTCAGCAGTGCCTAACTGGGCTAGGAACCAAAGCAATGTGGGGCTGAGGAACAGCCAACACACCTCACTGTTCTTCCTCCACATGATCTCTAGGACCTTTCCCCATGCTCCACTCTCCTCCTCTCCCTGTAACTGAAGCCCTTCTGCTCCACACCTTCCTCCTTAGATTCTGTGCCTCCTTCCTCCTGTTAGATCTTCACCTCTTTTGCCACCACAAACCAACTTGCAGCAGGATGTGGTGGCTACACCTCCCATCCCTCTGCTCTGACTCATGGGCCCCATCCAAACCTCCAGGTTTTAAGGAGAGTCTTCCCTGTCCTCTCCATGGACTAACACAGGGAGTCATCAAGGTTGGAAAATACCTGTAAGATCATCAAGTCCAACCGTTAACCTGACACTGCTCTAACCCCTAAATCAGATCCTCCAGTGCCACATCCAGACACCTCTGAAACACCTCCAGGGATGGTGACTCCAACACCTGCCTGGGCAATATTCCAGTGCCTGAACACCCTCACAGGGAAGAAGTTCTTTCTAACATCTTCTCTGCCCTGTCTCAGCTCAAGGCCATTCGCTCTAGTCCTCTCCCTGCAGCCATGGCAGGAGAGACATCCCCCACCTCTCTCCAACCCTGCCAGGGAGTTGGAGAGAGCCATGAGGTCACCCCTGAGCCTCTTCTCAAGGCTGAACAGACCCAGCTCCCTCAGCCCTTCCTCATGGGGTCTAGGCCTTTCAGGAACTTTGTAGGACATGTGTTCTACACCTTTTACAATCTCACTGGACATGTGTTCTAGACCTTCTATGAGCCTCATTGGACATGTGCTCTAGACCTTTGATGAGCCTTGTTGGACTTGTTCTCTAGCCCTTTTCTGCCCTTGTTACCCTTCTCTGGACTCTCTCCAGTGCCTCAATGTCCTTTTTGCAGTGAGTGCCCAAACCTGAGCCCAGCACTGAGCTGTGACCTCCCCAGTGCCCAGTCCAGAGGGATGAGCACTACCCTAGTCCTGCTGCCACACTGTCCTTGCTCCAGGCCAAGATGCTCTTGGCCTCCTTGGCCACCTGGTCACACTGTTGGCTCACACTGAGCTGCTGCCACCAGCACTGCCAAGTCCCTTTGTGACCAACACCTCTCCAGCCTCTCCTCCCCCAGCCTGGAGCTCTGTGGGGGTTGTTGTGTCCCAAGGGCAGGACCAGCACTGAGCCTGATTGACCCTGCCAAAGTTCTCCTCAGCCTATTGATGAGTCAGACCAGGTCTCATTACCAATTCCTTACCCTCTGGGGTCTCCCATGTGTCTGTTCCCTCTCTCCTTCCTTCTGCAAAGCAACAAATAGCTGAGGAGCTCCCACTCCTCACAGCCTCCTACCCCTGAGATGGGCACCAAAACCAGCCCTGCTCTGCCCCCAAACCATCTCTGCACAGGCAAAGTGCCTTTCTCCAGGCACAATTACCTCTTGTCACACTCCAAAGAGGCTGAGGAAACCAATGCCCATGAGGAGAAGCTCATGGTTCCATCAAGCTGGGAGGTGGGAGAAGAGTCTTCAAGCCTTTGTCTGTCAACTGAGCAGGCTCAGGGTAACATCTGGTGGTCAACACACTTCTCTCCTCACACCTTGTGGCTGAGAAGACAAGCACAGAACAGATGGTTTAGTCTTCTCACAGCTTGGAAAGCTAAAGGCATTGATTGACTTGCAAAGTACAAGACATTAGAGAAACAAACAGCAACATATGCCCCAGGGAGAACTTTTCCATCCCATTGAAGTCATCTTGCAAATAAACTTCCTACAGATGGTTTTGCATCCAGAGCATCACATGCTGCTTGGTGAAATGCAAGAGGGAGAAAAGGAGACCCGGGACACAAAGGAGGCTAAAACCTTTGATCTCTGAGGTTGACTAGCAAATCCCTTTTGTCCCTATTCCCTTCACAGAATCCCAGGGTGGAAAAGACCTCCCAGGATCATTGAGTCCAACCTGTGATCCATCACCACCTTGGCAACTAGAGCAGAGCACTCATTGCCACATCCAGATGGTTCCTTAAACATCTCCAAGGGTGGTGACTCCACCACCTCCCTGGGCAGCACATTCCAATGCTTAACAACTCTTTCCATGGGGAAACTCCTCCTGGAAATTCTTCCCTTACTCAAGGGAAACTCTTCCCTCACTCAACTGCAGAACACAAGGTAGAGAAATTGAGCAGCAATGGCCAAAAATCACCTTCAGCATGGAAAGAGCTTCCAGAGCCCTCCCAGCTCTCCCTCCTGGGCTTGGGAAAGAGCAGCTCAGCAGGAGTGGATTCCCTTGAGTTTTCCAACCTCTCAAGCAGCATCTCCACACTTTGTATTGGAAAGAAACCACTGACAACCCCCAAGGGATATTCCCAATCCCAATCACTTCACTTGCAATCCATCAAACACCTCAGGAAAGCCACAACAACCTCAGCATTGTCTTGTGTAGGACATTTTTTCCCCCAAGCTCATCCCATGGATAACATGTTATGGCCAAGTATATCTTGCTGATTCATTTGGAAGTATTTTAATAAGGATTTCTTGGTTTTAAAGCTGCCTAAAATTCCTGGTGTAGAGAAATCAATCCCTAAAGTTCTCCAGAAGATACAGTGAGCTGAAGACTATGAGAGCTCACCAGGGAAAGCATTTGAGTCACCAAAGGCTTTTCCTGCCTCCAGTTCTCCCTATATCCCACCAAAAACCTGGCACAGCTGAGTCCCTTCACAAACAAAACCCCACAGCTTCATTTAGCTGAATTTAATGAATTATGCTCAATTTTCTGAGCACTGATTAAATCCTGGCTCATTTAGCACTGCAAGATTAAGGACGTAAGGAGAAAAATAAGGAATTGGCTTCTCCATCCAGTTATGGGTTAGTTACTCCTGGATTTGTGTCATCCAAACCACTCAGCTGCACAATTCTCATCCTTCCTGAGAGTTCCAGGGGCAGGAAATGCTTTTCCATGGTGATGCAGTGCTTTATTCCCAGATGGAATCCTGCAAAGAGTCAGAGCTGCAGGGAAAAAGGGAGCGAGCAGTGACACTGGGACCTCACTGCATCCCTCACTCCCCCTGGAATTCTGTTCTACTCCTGTTTTATCCAGTCAGTGTCCAATTCTGAGGGCCTTGGCTCCTTCTGCACTCATGGGAAAAGCCACTCTGGGGCATGGAAATCAGGGAAATGCTTTGCAAACATGGATTGAGCCATTCCAAAGGACAAAATAAACCTCTCCATGGGCACTCTCCGCCCTTGATTCCCAACTTATCTCCTCAAACCAAGGCTGTGCCTTTCCCACTGCTCCTCAGCTGCCACCACCAGCCAGATAAGCTCAGGAACTGGATCCAGAGGAAGTTGTTCCTGATGTTGGATAATAAGGAACGAAGTGTTTCTGGCAGTGAAATCCCCTCCCAAGGACTTGGCTGGAGTTGTCTCTCCAACGTGCACAAGCTCTGGGATTGCTCAGGGAATCACAGAGTCACTCAGGGGGGTGAGAACAGCCTGAGAGGATAAGAATTTGGGGATTGAATCCATCCCTTGGAATCTTTCTCTGCCCTTTCTCAGCTGCTTCATGCCCAAACCACCTCAAGACCTCTCCCCTGTAGTGATGCTGTGAGAAACACCTCTCAGGGTCCTCACTGAGGGGGGAAAAATCCACATGATTGAGGTTTTCAAGCAAAACAAGAGTTTTTTCGTGGCTGTGGCAGGCTCAGGTTGGGCTTTGGGTGGTGCCAAACAACACACCCTAAATCCTAGAATCAACAGGATTGGAAGAGACCTCCAAGATCACCAAATCCAACCCTACTGTGGTTACTAGACCATGGCACTAAGTGCCACATCCAGTCTCAGCCTGAAAACCTCCAGGGATGGTGAATCCACCACCTCCCTGGGCAGCACATTCCAATGTCTGAGCACTCTCTCCCTAAAAAATCTCTTCCTAATATCCAACCTAACCCTCCCCTGGCAGAGCTTGAGTCTGTGCCCTCTTGTCCTGCTGCTGTTGCCTGGGAGAAGAGACCAACCCCCACCTGACTCCAACCTCCTGTCAGGGAGTTGCAGAGGGTGAGAAGGTCTCCCCTGAGCCTCCTCTTCTCCAGACTAAAAAGGAGTTGCTAAATGAGTTGCTGCAGCTACATCCACTCCTGAGCTTAACGTGTTTCCCTTAAGCCACCAGAAAGCCAAGAGCACTTGGAAAGAGCTTGGGAAGGATGTGACAACAACACAACCTTGCAGCAACAGGAAACTCAGCTGCTCTCCCTTGCCTGTTTGGCAGCTCCTCCTGTGGTTTTGGCTGTTGACTTACCCTCACACACACTGATAACACTCAGCTGTTTGTGGTGCTGCCTCCCCTCCCTGCCTGGATCACATCCTGTGCTCCAGGTTACCACACAGCATTCACAGGCTGAAATTCAGCAAGGCCTGAGTGGGAGAAGTGGGGAAAAGTGGCATTTCCAGAGAGATCAAAAGCTCCAGAGGAGGTGGGAGATGTTTAGGAAACAAATCTTTAAAGGATAAGGATTTTTCTGTGATGTTGTTGGAATTTCTCAGTGATTCTCGTGGGCAAAAATTAAAACAGATGTTTGAAAAGCCTCAACTTTTCACTCAGATCCTCCAGGGAAAACTTTCCAGCATGCAGCAACCACCAAGGAGATGGGAACTCTTTGCTCATGGGCAGGTTCAGATGGAATCCATGGGTCAAAGTCTCAATTCCAAAGGAGACTTTGCCTCCTAAGTCACCACTGAGCTCTGCCAAATTTTTCCCTGGAGATATCCCTCACGTGGGCAGGACAGGGCAGGGATTGTACCCTGGAGCACAAGAGGCAAAGGGTGTTTTTACAACACCCCAGTGATGAAGGCAACACCAATAAACTGAGCTCCAGCCCTTCCAGCCTTTCCCCTCAAGCAGGAAAAGGGAGTCAGGGCCATCCTGGTTGAGATAAGGGAGGTCAGAGGGATGGGGGATCTGGGAATAGGCTCTCCCAG
>NW_008653285.1:9886-21655 GCF_000695815.1 Acanthisitta chloris
ACATTCCTTCCACAGCTCTGAGTTCCACGAGGAGGAGCAAAGGCTCTTGCTAAAAGTATCTGAGAGCCAGGAATGATCTGTGCCAACAGAACACAGTGAGGGAGGAGAAAGCTGAGCTGGAGGTGTGAAACAACAGGTCTTAGAGTCCCAGGATAGTTTGGGTTGGAAGGACCTTAAGGATCATCCCATCCCACCCCCTGCCCTGGGCACGGACACGTTCCACCAGCACAGATGGCTCCAACTTCATCCAACCTGGCCTGGAACACTCCCAGGGGTGGAGCAGCCACAGTTGCTCTGGGAAATCCTTCCCAATATCCCATCTAAATCTCTGCTTTTCCAGTGGGAAACCATTCCCTGTGTCCTGTCCCTCCATCCCTTGTCTCTCTTCAGCTCTCTGGGAGCTCCTTTAGGCACTGGAAGGGGCTCTGAGGTCTCCCTGGAGCTTCTCTTCTCCAAGTGAACACCCTCAGCTCTCCCAGCCTGGCCCTAGAGAGGTTCCAGGATCCTGGAATGGTTTGGATTAGGAGGGACCTTAAAGCTTATCTTGTCCCACCCCTGCCCTGGTCACAGACACCTTCCCCTAGCCCAGGTTGCTCCAAGCCCCATCCAACCTGGCCTGGAACACTCCCAGGGATGGAGCAGCCACAGCTGCTCTGGTTAATCCATCCCAGTGCCTCAGGACACTCACAAGGAAGAATTCCTTCCCAATATCCTTTCTAAACTGCTCTCCTTCAGTAGAACACATTCCTCCTTGTCCTGTCCCTCCAGCTCCTAGCAGAGTCCCTCATGGTCCTGCACATAGTCTTGTATACATCCACCCAAGAGAAGCAGCAACAAGAGACACCAACACCTCCATCCTCACCATGTCCTTCCTCAACAACAGCAGCTCAGGAGGCTCAAGACCTTATCCTGCCCTGAAGCTCTTCCCAGACCAGCAGTGGTGCTGGAAGACCAAACCAACCACCAAAGCAAACTCTTGGCCAAGGGGCTGCAAACACCACCATGGGCAACTCCACCAAAGGATAACTCCTCTCTGTGAGCAAACAGAGCTTAACCACCACCTCCATGAGGCCTCTCCAGTTTTCCTCCACTCAAACCCTTCTGCACCCCAAGTGTCCCCTCAGGCATAGCTAAAGTGGCTCATTTCCCAGGCTTGGAATGCAGCACTTGCCTATGAAAGGAGAGGCTGAAGGATCTCAGTCTCACCTGCAACAAAGGGCAAGACAAAGTGCCAGTTGGGCTTGGGTGAAGTTGTGAGTTGCTAAAGTCACCCTGACCTATCACCAGATCTGGGCACAGGAAATACTGAAGACAGTAAACATCTCCAGACCAACCTGCGGCTCCAATTGCAGAACTATGTATGAAGGTCATGGCAGAGAGATAAGGAGCTGAAATAGTCATGACCTACAATTAACCTGCAGCTCACCCTCTGTGGAGCCAACCACAGGCAAACACATCCCATCCTGAGCCTGGGACAACACACAGGAGCTCCAACCCCATCCCAGGCTAGTCACAGCTGGAAGGGAGCCATGAGGATCATTAAAGTCTCAAGTCCAACTCCTGTCCCTGTGCAGGACACCCCAAGAATCACTCCCTGTGCCTGAGAGGGATGTCCAAGTGCTTCTTGAGCTCAGGTTGGAACCTGAAGAAGCCAAAAACTTGGGCAAGGAGCTGAGCTGGGAGGTGGCAGAGCAATAGCAGAGCCATGAGGATCATCTAGTCCAACTCTTGACCCCTGAGAATCACTCCATGTTCTCAGAGCATTGTCCAAGAATTTCTGGAGCTCAGGTTGGAACCAGAAGAAGCCAAAAACTTGGGCAAGGAGCTGAGCTGGGAGGTGGCAGAGCACCAGCAGAGCCATGAGGATCACCCAGTCCAACTCCTGGCCCTGTGCAGGACACCCCAAGAATCACTCCCTGTGCCTGAGAGGGATGTCCAAGTGCTTCTTGAGCTCAGGTTGGAACCTGAAGAAGCCAAAAACTTGGGCAAGGAGCTGAGCTGGGAGGTGGCAGAGCACCAGCAGAGCCATGAGGATCACCCAGTCCAACTCCTGGCCCTGTGCAGGACACCCCAAGAATCACTCCCTGTGCCTGAGAGGGATGTCCAAGTGCTTCTTGAGCTCAGGTTGGAACCTGAAGAAGCCAAGAACATGGGCAAGGAGCTGAGCTGGGAGGTGGCAGAGACGTAAGGATCATCTAGTCCAACTCCTGACCCCTGAGAATCACTCCATGCTCTCAGAGCATTGTCCAAGCATTTCTGGAGCTCACGTTGGACCCTGAAGAAGCCAAGAGCATGGGCAAGGAGGGAGGTGGCACCTCATGAACCTTCAGCATGTCTGACAGCATCCACACCTCCACCTCCCACCCATGTTCAATGGAGCAGGACACAAAGGACTGACAAAATAGCCCTTTGTGGCACAACATTCTCTGCTCCTACTAGAGTCACCTCAGCTCCATGAGCAACCAGGCTGAAGCCCAACAGGATCTTGCTGATCTGCCCTGGCTGACCCATCCCAGTGACCTTCAGCAGCTTACAGAGCCTTAGGGCTTTACCTCACCCACTTCTCAAGCAGCTCTAATTCCACCCAGCTCTGAGCCAAGACCTGAAAGAGACACATCCCCAGGATATCATCCCAAGAGCTTTTCCCACTCCTCTCCCTGCCCTTTCTACACTGTTTGACCAAAACCCTTTGCAGTCCTTGCCCCAAAGCCCAGGACAGGTGGTGGGAGAGTATCCTCAAAGAGCATTTGCAGCAGCACAAGGCCAAGCTAAGCTTGTTATTGGCCATGAGCACAATCTGGGCCATCTGATGGTTTAAACTCCTTAATTCAGCTGCAGCTGGGAAAAGCACAGCTCTAAAAAAATGTGTGAATTCCAACCCCCAGCTCTAATCCACTCGCTCTGCTTCCTGCTGCACTGCAGTTAATTAAATGCTTCTCCTGGAGAAAGCCACTTTTCCCACAAGTCTCATTAACCAAATTAATAGGATGCGTATCTAGCACTTCACCCTTTCAAAGGGACTGGTTTGAACCACAGCTTGGCTCTACCTGGTCCTCTAATCCCACCAGGAGGCAAAGGGGCAGCTCAAGCTCCTGCAAAACAAGTCTCTAGCACAAAGGAACGCGAGGAGAATCATCCCACACCTCATCCCACGATACCTCTGCAATAAAGGCAGCAGGGAAAGGAGGCAGGGAACAATCTCCTGGTTAAATGCACAGTGAAATCTGAGTCAGAACTCTGCTGGAACAGCTCCCACCAAACCAAAGCACACTCAGAGGGTGGGAGAGTGCCCAAGCCTTGACAAACAGGTCAAAAACATCTCCTTTTTGGGGCTTATTCTAAGAGATTTCCTGTTGGCACAAGACTCCTAGCCCAGGGAGAGGTTGAAACACAAATCCTGGTAGTGCTACCAGCCCCAAGTCCTTGGGACAACACTCCAGGTGAGGTGCAGAGATTGGGTCTCAACAGCACAGCAAATACGGCACAAAAATAGGGATTTTACCTAGGAATTTTAAGTACAAACACCAAGTTCTAGAAGAAAAAAGTACCTCCCAAGTCTTCCCTCCCCTCATCGCCACCAACTGCTCCAGTTTAGCACAAACAGCTTCAGTGACATGATCATATCAGGAGGGAAACACAGATCATGTGCCAAATCCTTGGCTTGGCTTTGCCTTAGCCACACACACAAATGGTCAAGACTCTCCTGGGTTAGAGCAGTGTGAAGTCAAGCAGGTCATGAAGGCACCAGAACAGCTCCAGTTTGCCAAGCTGAGAACATGTAGTGTCACCCACACTCCCCAGTTGGTCACCAGGAACCCCCAAACACTACAGGAAGACATTCAAGACTTGGCTCCTTCTCTCCATCCCCACATGGAGATGGAACCACATGTGGAGTGAAGGAACCACATTAGTTATCCTGCAGAACACCCTCAGTTGGTCACCAGGATCCCCCAAACACCACAGAAGGACATCCAAGGGTTGAGTCCTTCCCTCCATCCCCACATGGAGACGGAACCACGTTAGTTATCCTGCAGAACACCCTCAGTTGGTCACCAGGACCCCCCAAACACCACAGAAGTACATCCAAGGGTTGACTCTTTCCATCCCCACGTGGGGATGGAACCACACGTGGAGTGAATAAACCATATTAGTTATCCTGCAGGATCCCCCAAACACCACAGAAGTACATCCAAGAGTTGACTCCTTCCCTCCATCCCCACATAGGGATGGAACCACACATGGAGTGAAGGAACCACATTAGTTATCTTGCAGAACCCTCCCAGTTGGTCACCAGGATCCCCCAAACACCACAGAAGTAAATCCGAGGGTTGAGTCCTTCCCTCCATCCCCACATGGGGATGGAACCATATGTGGAGTGAAGGAACCACATTAGTTATCTCGCAGAATCCTCCCAGTTGGTCACTAGGACCTCCCAAATACCACAGAAGTAAATCCAAGGGTTGAATTCTTCCCTCCATCCCCACATGGGGATGGAATCACACATGGAGTGAAGGAACCATGTTAGTTATGCTGCAAAACCCCCCAAACACCATAGAAGTACATCCAAGGGTTGACTCATTCCCTCCATCTCCACATGGAGACGGAACCACGTGTGGAGCGAAGGAACCACATTAGTTATCCTGCAGGATCCCCCAAACACCACAGAAGTACATCCAAGTGTTGACTCCTTCTCTCCATCCCCACATGGAGATGGAACCACGTTAGTTATCCTGCAGAACATCCCCAGTTGGTCACCAGGACCCCCCAAACACCACAGCAGAACATCCAAGCGTTGAGTCCTTCTCTCCATCCCCACACAGGGATGGATCCACACATGGAGTGAAGAAAGCACATGAGGAAAAGTGCATTATCCTGCACGACCCCCCCAAACACCACAGAAGGTCATCCAAGCGTTGACTCTTGCCCTCCATCCCCACATGGAGACGGAAAAGCACACGTGGAGCGACGAAACCGCATCAGAACGAGTGAACATCCTGTGGAACACCAAGCCCCCAAAAAACCAGGTGAACAACAATCTTCTTGGACATGAACAAGGCAGTGCAACCTCTCGACCCCCTCCTTACCTGGTGGAGGGATTTACACAGCTCTTTGCCCCCGGGACGCACACCTTGCCGAGCACACCCAGAGCATCCGTTGCTTGAGAGGCACCTGAGGGCTTAGCAAAGCTCCTGCTCAGCTGCAGGACAGCTCTAGGTTCCTTATCCACACGAGGTTGACAGTATGGCCAAGGCAATCAGGGCCAGGAGGTCAAGGTGTCTTCATGGCACGGCACAATTCAGCCTACCCCAAGCACAACACCACGAGAGGCTCCCGAAGCCAACGATGCAAATCCTCCTCCGACGCTTCCCGCTGGATCCTGCAGCCAACTCGTGCTCCTGGAAGAGTTTTCCACCGAGCTCAGGAGGCTCCAGGCCAAAGATGAACTACAGCCCCCAAAATATGACTTTTATTATTTTTTTTGGCCGCTAGGGCTGTATGTGTTTTGTGTTTTTTTAGGTTTTTTCTCCTCCTCCTCCTCTCACCATCTGTACTACACCGTGAGGAGACTGCAAGGAGCACATGCAGCCACAACCGTGGGCCAACCAGTAAAATCCAAGGTGTTTGCTTCAAAATCTGGGTACAGGTAAGGTACTGAGAGCCCCAAAAGGGTTAAATTACAGCCTCCAGCTCCCAGGAACTCTTCATCCATTCAGCATTACACCCCACAAGTGCTGAAAAAAGCCCCTGGAGATGGAAGAGCCTCAACGCCAGGCAGGAAAAGTTGGTTTATTATCAGCATTAAAATGGTTTTTTTTGGGGTTTTAAGGCCTCATTTCTCTCATTTGGTGCAAAAATAAAAAAGAAAAAGAAGGTGTTTTGCTTTGGGGGTTGGGATTCAAAGCCATTTCCACCATAGATTTTTTTGGGGGTTCTTCAAACTGAAAAACCAGGAAAACAAAAAAAAAAAAAAGAAAAACCAACCAACCGAACAAAAAAAAACACGAAAAGAATCACAAACTAAAGAGGCAACCAAAGGGATGTTGGGTGTTAACAAAAAGAAATCAACTTAAAATTCAGCAATTCCAACTCTTCCAAGCAGCGAAACCTCAACTTGGGCCACGGTTGAGAGGCACAGGGTGATGCTTCCCCTGCTTCTTGCAACTCCAGCAGCAGCACAACTTGTCAGGGCCAGGAGTGAAGGCTGAGACCCTTTTAATTTCCTCCTCTCAGCACTGCAAACCAAAGGAGGGAGCAGCAAATCAACTAGATTTCTTCTCCTCTGCCAAACCGCAAGTCGATCCCAACGCGAAAACTCTCGGTAGGTTTTTTTTTTTTCCTCTCCCTGTTTCTTGCACAAAGCCCCAACAAACTATCAGCAGCAGCAAAACTTTGTCAGGTCGCCCCTAAAAAAAGGAGCTTTTGGTGGCAATTCATTTGCAGGCAGAAACCTCAAATCTCTTTTTTTTTTTCCTCCAAAGAAACCATTTATTTAGGAACGCGACAAAAATCAGCTTTTTTTTTTTTGAGGGACTCTCAAAAGCTGTGGCAGGGCATAAAAAGGGAATTCCTTTACTCTTTTTTTTTTTGTGTGTTTTTTTTTTTTGCAATCTTGTGTACACAGCACAAAGCAAAGAGGTCATGGTTTGGTTTTTTTGTGTGTTTTTTTTTTTCCACTTAAACACGGTCATTGGCATCACAATGAGCAGATACACAACTGAGTTTGGGTTTTGTTGGTTTTTTTTTTTAAGCTGCCAATTTTTTTTTTTTTTGAGTCAAATGCACAAAATACTCAAAACAGAGAAGCTTTTTTTTTCTCTCTCTCTCATAGGATTTGGTTTCCTCTTCCTCCACACCAAGAGAAGCCCCTGAAAATTCATCTCTAGATATGCCACAGGTTGTTGTTGTTGCTGTTGTTGATGTTCTTCTTCTTCCAAAGGTCCATTTGAGAGTTTGAGATGATCCCAGGTGGGTTGTCTTCTGCAGTCCAGGTTGGCTTGCAGGAGGGAAGGAAATGTTAGTTCAATACAAAGGTGGATCAAAAAAATTTAGGTTGAGGTGTTTGAGTTTTGGGGTTTGTTTTTTTCCCCCCTCCCTCTCTCTACATTATACAAAGCTTAATGTTCTACTTGGACTTCCAAAAAAACCCAAAACAAAGCACCAATTCTACCCATGGAAGCTCCAGGTGATTTGGAGTCACCTTGGAGAGCTGCAAAATAAGGAGTTCAGAGCTGTGGTTTGGTTTGGGTTGGTTGGTTTTTTTTTGGTAGACCAAGATTAGAGGTTTACAGTACTGAAGAGTCCTCAACTTTTTCATGAGACACATGGAAACCATGAGGAAAACCAATGGAATCAGTGTTAATTCCCTTGACTTTCCTCCAAAGGTTCTTACTTCTCACCCAAGCCATGAAATGTAGTGTCAACACAACTCTTTGGCTCTGCTTTTGCTGAGAAATTCCAAGGGGAGAAAATTCCACTAGGGAAGTTCAAAAAGGGCAAATCAAAGCCAAATCCAAGTGGATTTCAAATTAGATAACTCTTCAAGTCATATTTCTCCTCAGCTTCCACACAATCAGCACTGCACGAGTGGAATATTCGTTCTCAGAGCCAACAAATTTGAGCCTGAGAGCAAAACCAGCTCATGGCTCAGGCTGGAAAAGCATTGGAATCTCTGTCCTTCAGTGCTGGAACATAATCCAGGAAGGAGACAAAGAACCTCAAAAAGCTGCAGAGCTAATCACTCCCCAGGAGCACTGTCCTCACCAAGAATTCCCCATTTTTTTTTCCCCTGCGTCCTCACTTTTGGGATCTCCCTTGCCCATTTGGATCTCCTCCTCCTCCCCAGGAATCCTTCTGGTTTTTCACCTCAGTTAGCATCAACCAGAGGTTTCCCCAAGCCATGGAATTTCCCCTCGATTTGCTCTCCACAGTGAGTTGGCACTGTGGGATATTCCCAATCTTTTAACATCCTCATGGAAAAGGAGAGAGGGAGAGATTTAGGTGCCTGGCACATAACACCTTCTCTCTGGGAGGTTGCCAAGGATGTGTTGGTGTTTGTAATCCCCAAAAACCTCTGGATTGAAGGTAACCTTAGTGTTCCCAGAGCCAACAAAGCTCAGGGCCAAGGGAGCTGTGGCAAATTCCCAATTCCAAGGGGGAAAAAACCCAACCAAACTCTTAGCTCTGAGTCATTTGAGGTTCTTTCCCTCACAGCATCAAACACAAGGCTGAAATGATTCAGGAAAAGGAATTCCTTTTTTTCCAAGCTAATGAAATAGAGGAACACTGAACTCTGCTTGGAGCCAATGGAATGTTGGACACGAGGAGGAGAAAACTCCAACCTGCTCCACCTGCTTTGCTCTACACACAGTGGGATCACACACAGAGACTCCTAAACCTTTAGCCCTGGCTAGGACAACCTTAGTGGGAAGTTTTCCAACGGAAGCCAAGGAGGAAGGCAGAGCTGCACCACTGGGATTCAGTGCTGGCCAAAAAAAACCCAAAAAACAACACCCAACTGGCAGGCAAAGTTTTGGAGACTAAACCCCTCAAAAAGAGGTGAAAAAAAATCTTTGCAGCAACCACAAATCCCCCAGATGGAAACAGCAGCTGCTCCATTCCAGAAGGAACCAGAAAACCTGGAATCAAACAGCATCACCCAATCCTTTGTGCCCTCCAGCCTGGCACAGCTTTGGCTCAGGATAGCACAGGGAGAACCATTGCAATATTCCAAGGAAAACTGCAAGGATACTCTTCCCAAAGTTTTCCCCACATGGAGTTTGCTTTGCTGGCTACATTGATCCCAAGTTTTCCAGATGTTTGAACAGGTGCCTGTGGTGGATCAGCACAACCAAAAGCTGCTCTGAGCAGGTTGCAATGTGTCCAGCACATCCAGGAGTGCTTTTTGTGGATGGATTTTGCGTGGATTTGAATTCCCAAAGGTTCAAGTCTCTTCCTGTGAGACTCTTGCACGGGATTCATGGTTTGCTGGAATGGGAAAGGTCCCTCTGGATGGACACAGCACCTGGGGAGGGTGAGAGCAGCGTTGGGCACTTGCTGCCACGCACAGATTCCTGCTCTGATTCCAACAGCAAGTGGGAAATACATTTCATCCTCCACACAACACAGTTCTGCTCTCATCCCCCCACGTTCCCCTTGTTAATAGGAAGATGAACAGCTGAATTCTGCCAAGCCAGAAATCCTGGATTTTACCCTCAAATGGAAGAGCATTAAATGAGGCTTTTATCTTTTTTTTTGACATCTTTTCATAGAGAAGGAGCTTTCAAACCCAAATTGGTTTCAAGTTCTGCTGCCCCATGGGGCTTGGGATATTGTGTGTACTCATTCCAGGCAAAAAGAGATCAAAGCACTCCCTGACAAATGCTCCAGTGAGCAAAATTTCTACTTTTTTGGAAGGAGAAACTTGAGGAAATACAAGTCAAACCCCTAAAATACATTCAAGACGTTTCCTCCTCCACCTCCTCTTCCCAATTTCATATTTACTGGGCAAGTTGTAAAGAGAAATCAGCTCCATCCCATGCTCCAAGCAGCCAAGGAATCTCTTGGAGCATGGAGCTGGATATTAGCCAAGGCTCTGGGAACTAAGTGCAACATCACCCTCTGGGATTAAGTGCAAGGTAACAATTTTTTGAGGTCTGTCAAGAGATTTAAACTTCATTTTTGAAGTCGCTGCAACATCCTTTGGGTTGTTCAACAGCACAGGAAGGATTTAGATCCCATCAGGGATATCCATCCTTCCTGGGATTCCCAAGGTGGCCAAAACAGCTGGAGGAGAGTGCCCAAAGTTTGGGAGAGGGAAAAAAAAAAGAGCAAATGGAACTAAGTTCTTTGAAAAGCAAAAAAAAAAAAAAAAAAAAAGCAAAGTGTTTCATCCCAGAAGCAAAGGAACAGGAGCTCAAACCTCAGCACTTTGGAGGATTGGAATATTTCTCCAAGGTGCTCCAAGCACTTTACTCCAGGTGGGATATGCTTAAACCTCATGTAATGCCCATTGTGCTGCACCTGAAGTCCTGAGCAGAAAACAGTTCCTTGCTATTAACAAAGAGGTAAAACTGGTAATGAGAACTTTTAGGTAATTAAATTAGCACAGAATTAAAACCATCTCTGGAGAGAAGCTCAAGAGTTTGCACTGTGGAACCAAATCCCATTGGAGCTGCAACTCTTTGCCAAGACAAAAGAAAAAAAAAAAAGGGGGGGGGGCAGGAAAACCCTTCCCCCCTCCAAAAAAAAAAAGACTAAAAATTAAAACCCTCACACTAGAACTCAAGTTCTCCTTTCAAGCACCTCCTTCTTTCCTGCACACCAGAAGAAGCACCAAGAAATTCCTGGTTTGGAACCAAATCCTCAGCTCTTCACCAACCACTGCCACTGCTACAAACCCAAAGTGCACACATGGGATACACCAAACTCTGGGAAATTGGGGAAAAATATAAAAAAAACCAGCCCAGTTTCAGTGCATGCACCTGGGGGTGGATTAAACACCCAGAATAAAGGAATTCAGTGTCCTGTGTGTGCCCAAGAGCAGGAGCTGCTCACCTGGAAAACATCAACCTGGAGCTAAGCAACCCAAAAGGGGAAACATTCCAGCTCCACAGGGAAGGAATCTCAGGGAATGTGCCTCATTCCCTGAGGCCCATAGGGAATTTCAAGGGCTCCCAAGAGGAGCTGCCCCCAGTCTGTGCTAAGGTTTCCATCTGCTTTCAATCTGGTCTTTTTCCACTTGGAATTCTCTCTTGGGACTTTTTTTTTTTAAAAAAACCACATGAAATGAAAAAAGGACGTGAATGAAAATCGAGCAGATTGGAGTTTTCCCTCCCCTCCCCCTCTTTTTATTTTATTTATAATATCTATTTCTTTTTGTAAATCAAAGCAGGCTGAGCCTTCCCTGCTCTCCCTCCTCCTGAGAGGGACTTCTCCAAACATCCTACTCGCTCTATTCCTATCCAACCTCTCTGGCTTCTACACCTCAACAGAAAAACAGAGGAACAGAAAAAAAAAAAAAACAAAACAGAGGGTAGGGGGAAAAAAAATTAAAAATCACCTACAAACAAAGAGCTAATTAAAATACCAACAGGGCTTGGCTAAGGCTGTATCCCATAGCACCTGGCACAGGCTGGAGGGGCTGTGTGGAGGAGTAGGTTGGGTTAGGGTACACACCAAGAGGCCCCTTAAGATGCCCCACGGACAATGATCATGACCAAATAATCCTCCTCTGATTTCGCCAATGCCTTAGCCGTGGAGTCCAGAAACTGCTGGGAGAAATCACAGGGGGGGAAGGCGTGCAGCACCCCACTGTTCTCCTTGTCCTTATTGCCCCCGACAGGGAGGCTGATCACCCCTGCAGCCTGTTTTTGCTTTAGGTAGGACACCAGATTCCTGAGGGGCCTCTGCGTGGAGGTGGTGGCAGGTTCAGAGGGGACACAGCGGCTGTCTGAGGCTCCTGGCACTGCCAGCAGGATGGCATAACCCTTGGGTCCTGCCACCTTGATCCGCCTGTTCACCTCATCCAGCTTAGGCTGGTCCAGCCTCAACCTTTGGGTGATCTTGAGTTGAGCTACTTTGCCCCCAGTCGCTCCCTCCACCAGGAGGCTGCTGGCCACGCCGAGATCTCCCTGCAGCAGGTGCATGTTGGATGGGAAGTTGCTGTTCTTCAAGAGGAGCATCCCCTGCCAAGCCAAGCACAGCTTGGGCGCTGCCTGTGCTGCTCCATCCTGCTGCTGCTGCTGCTGCTTGTGCTGGGGAGGGTTGGGG